>NC_045437.1:94864964-94883511 GCF_002776525.5 Piliocolobus tephrosceles | reverse complement strand
AGTATAAAATTTAAAAATGCTCTATCATTTTAGAATTCTTCAAATTCTATTTTATGTCACTATGAAACTATATAATTTTATTAGAAAGTAAGTATTCTGCATCCCCTAAATGTTTAAAGAAATAAGCTACACAGTGTATGTACCTACTTTAATGAAAACGATAAAATGGACAAAGTATTGTATAAATCTTATTGCAATAATGCTGAGTAAAACTATTAGGTTATAACAAAACACGCTTTTTGCAATTAGAACAAATAATAACATGTCTCGTGTAACTTCTGGCAAAGTAAGAAAAGAAAGAAAAATATGGAGAATCAGTTAAATGATTTATCTTTAGTTTAGAACAACATATTTTCTCTCCTTGTGGAAACAAAATATATATTATTAGTTTTGGTTAAAAGCTAGAAAGTGATGAGAGTTAATTATTAAATTTAAATCTCTTCATGTAGTGAAATCGAACACATAAAGGAAGTAAAGCTAGCCAGTTTAAAAGTGAAAATAAAACTGTGTAGTTCTTACTTTAAAATTATTTTAAGGAAGGATTGCAATGTACAATTTTCCCATAAGCATACTTGTTATTCTCTGCAATTCAAAAGGCCTGACCCTTTCTCCATAATACCCTCTCTGCTTTTAATTTACATTGAGTCTCCCTGCATTATAGCAATCCAGATTGCTGTTTGAGTTACAAGCATGGGAGGCTTAAATGGCTTGCTCCTCATTTACTACAAAAATATGCTTGGAATTTTTCTTCAAGAAAGCAACAATACAAAAAAATACATTTGGCATAGAAGAACAATCTATGATCTGTTACCAACACAATACAAAGTAATAATCTTTCTTATAAAGGCTTGAGTTCTTCTTTTAACACACTAAATTACCTAAACGTCATGGGGATTAGAATTTCTCATGTACCCTGGATGAATTTGATGCAACTGACTCATTGGCATGTTAATGCAAAAGAAGGCCCTGAGAGCATAATATACTCAAGTGAATAGCAATTCCTTACCAAGTCTGGGACAGCTGATTGAAGACTTTAAATAATATACATAGAGTCCAATTTACTCTTATGCACCTGTACACTGTGCATTGTCAATTCTCTTTCGAAAAAGCCGTTTTTCATAAATGTGTTCTTGTTTCAATTCAAAACCAATATGTGATTTTGAAAAAAAATATATAATTGGCTTCTGGGCATATAGATAATCATCACCTACTAGAAGGGACTATTCCATACACATTTTTTAACTTTAAAAAATTGGAAATACATTTTTTTGTGATGAAAAATTAAATAGTACATTATTTCTTCCCGAAAATAAATTTGGAATGAAGCAGCAGATAAAAATAAAAGAAAAATAATGCACTGAGGCAGAGATAGGGAAAGGTGTTTGCAAAACAAAGACCATAAACATATTAATTGTGTGAATTTCTAACACAGGATAAAAACCTGAAAATGTTTTCAATTCAGTATGTCCTAGTAAAAGATAGCATGATTACTTTTTTCAGTAGAAAAGCCCAGAATCTTACTTGTCATTAGAAAACTCTTCTCAAATACCTTGGGCATATATAATTATATATAAACATCTTTATGCTTTAGAAAATTAATCTACACATGAAATTGATTTAATAAATGAATAGTTGGCATGCAAGCCTCTGAGTTCTCCAAAAGCATTTTTTTCTTACACTTCAAAGAAGTTTTAGTGATATTTTCTTGAAATTAACTTTCCAAATGGGGAGTTGGAACTGTGAAGTATGCAAACTCATTACATTACAGCTATTATTTATACATACCAGGCTCATTCTCATCTAAGATTCTTTGAATTTTGTTTTCTAAAAGAAAATTGTAGAAAATTTTCCTTCTCCCCCTTTCAGTGTTTAATGAAATGTCACTTTTCCAGTGTAGCCTTCCTTGGTCACTCTAGTTAACCTTACCACCATACTCCCTATCACCCCTACCTGCTTTATCTGTGTTATTAGCACTTATCATTGATATGCCATGTATTCTTTATATGTATCTATTTATCTTTCTATCTGAGGTTTTTTTCTCTTTTCCCATTAGAAGGCACATATAGTTATCTCTTTTTTACAGTAGAACCTAAAACAATAGTGGGTGGAGTGGACTCACTAAATATTAGTGGCATGAACAGATAGGTAACCTACTAACTCTGAAAGCACGTCTGAGCCCTGGGGCCGCTTGAATGATTCAAGATATCTTCTTGTGCACTGTTCTAGTTAGAAATAACAAAGTGATATACAATTGCTTGAATAGTATGGTCACTAAATTTATCATTTCATCATGCTCCTTATATATAAGGAATTTTGCAATTATTGGCTTGTATAATTCTCAAAATATTCTTATAAAGTAATCAACACACATTTTACAAATGAGATAATGAAAAGAGATAAAATAACTTATGTAAAAGAGTAGTGGTGGAGTATGAATTTGATCTTTGACCTTCAAAATTCAAAAGCCAGTGCCATATAATGACGATATTCTATTTACAGCTACTGTATGACTGATCCAGAATTTGAGCCCCACTTTGGGTTCACAGTCTATGGTTTTTCAATTACACTGTGCCACCCACCTAAGAAATTTTTACACATTGAAACTTGTTATAATATTTGTATTTACTTTGCTGGGGTTCTACAGAGTTCAGGAGTCCTCCAGACCTCCATCACTTCTGATACCAACTACAAGCTTGGAGGTGCCCCAAACTAGTTACTTTTGATATCAACTAGAAGTCTGGGCATGCCCAAGACTGCCCTCACCTACCCTCACTGCTAGCACCAACTGAAGATTCAGAAGTCTGCCCAACCATCTTGGGTCTGATAATTCAGTACAAGAACTCACAGAACTCACTTAAAGCAGTTTTCCTTACAGAAATGGTTCACTACAATAAAGGAATACAAGTTCAATGTATTAACCAAAGAGGAGGCATACAGGCATACAGAGGAGGGTGTAGGAGAGTTTCTGACATGGAGTTTCCCATTGTCTTCTCCTAGTAGAGTTGAGTAGAGAGCACTTACTTCTCTAGAAATGATGTGTGACAATAAACACAGAGTACTGCCAGCCAGAGATGCTTACCGGAGCCTTGGTGTTTAGACTTTATGGTGGGACTCAGTTATCCAAATGTAGTTGACCACCTGCATGTCTGATCTTAGTCTCCAGCTTCCCCAAGGTCAAATTGATATCACATGATTCAAGGTCCCCTATCATAAATTATATTGTTAGCATAGACTATCTGGCATGTCCCAATGCTCCCAGGTAAACAGACACTTTTATTAGGTAGGACACACCAAGGGCTTAGAAGTTATCTCCCAGGAATCTAGAGAAAAGGTCAAATCTCTCTTTGGGCAAAGTTGCCTTTGTTGAACAGGCCTAGACTTCTGAAATCACGATTCCCAAGATCTGACTCACATTCCACTAGGAAGATTTTCATGTCAAGTCATCATGAGCTGCTCACTGTTATCACCAGGAGGAATATCTACAATTGCATTATTTATTCTTCATTTGGAGTTTTTATAATATATACATTTGCTATTCTTCTATGGCATTCAGTGGCATGTTTTATAATTCAAATTTTAGAAAATTTTGTTTTTCTGAGACCTAAAGTTGGTCACAAATTCTGAAACAATTGAAAATTGTTCATATATTTTACAAAAATTCCTCATACATTTTACTATATTTATTATCTTATATGATATGACTAAAGTAATATTCAGTAGTAAAATTAGGCCAAAATGCATTTTACTATCATTAACCTCTAGAGAGTATATATAATCTGCAGAATATGAGCCCTGAAATAATTAAATATGAAGTGATATAGTTTGAATATATGTCCCCACCAAATCTCATGTAGAATTGTAGTCTGCAATGTTGAAGATGGGACCTGGTAGGAAGTGTTTGAGTCATAGGGGTGAATCTTTCATGTTCTTCATGATAGTGAGTGAGATCTCAGGAGACCTGGCTATTTAAAAGTGAAACTCAGAGTCCATTAAACCTTTTTTCTTTATAAATTACCCAGTCTCAGACACGTCTTTATTAGAAACATGAGAATAGATTAATACACCCTCCCTTTGTTCCTGCTTTCACCATGTGAATTGCCTGCTCCTACTTTGTCTTCCACCATGAGTAAAATCTCCTTGAGGCCTCCCGAGAAGCCAAGCAGATGCAGGCACCATGCTTCCTATACAGCCTTCAGAACCATGATCCAATTAAACTTCTTTTCTTTATAAATTACCCAATCTCGAGTATTTATAGTGATGCTAGAATGGCCTAACACAGAAAATTGGTAGTAAGGAATAGGGTATTGCTATACAGATATCTGAAAATTTAGAAGACTTTTGGAACTTGGTAATGGGAAGAAGTTGGAGAACTTTGCAGGGCTCAGAAGAAGAAAGGAAGATGAGGGAAAGTTTGGGACTTCTTAGAGACGGGTTAAATGATTGTGACCAAAATGCTGATAATGATATGGGCAGTAAAGTTCAGGCTGCCAAGGTCTCAGATGGAAACAAGAAACATATTGAGAACTGGAGAAAAGGTAGTACACATTATGCCTTAGCAAAGATCTTGGCTGTGTTCTTTTTATGCCCTAGGGATTTGTGGAAGGTTGAACTTCAAAGTGATGATTTAGGTGGCTGGGCACAGTGGCTCATGCCTGTAATCCCAGCACTTTGGGAAGCCAAGGTGGGTGGATCACTTGAGGGCAGGAGTTTGAGACCCGCCGGGGCAACTTCATGAATCCCCATCTCTACCAAAAATACAAAAATTAGCCAGGCATGATGGCATGCACCTGTGGTCCCAACTACCTGGGAGGCTGATGTGGGAGGATCACTGGAAGGCAGAAGTTGCAGTGAGCTGAGATCATGCCACTGCACTGCAGCCTGGGTGACAGAGTAAGACTCATCTCAAAAAGAAAAAAGTAGTGATGATTTCAGGTATCTCTTTCAAGAAACTTCTGAGAAACAAAGCATTCAGGATGTAGCCTGGCTGCTTCTAACAGCCTATACTCAGATGCAGGAGTAAGAAAATGACTTAAAGTTGGAAGCTATATTTAAATAAGAAGCTGAGCATAAAAATTAGAAAAGGTTGCAGGCTGGGCATGTGGTATAAAAGAAAAGCCCAATTCTGGGGAAGGAATTTAGGCAGGCTACTGAGCAATCAATTGCTAGAGGAATTTGCATAACTAAAAAGGAGTCAAATACTAATAACCAACACAATGGGAAAAAGGCCTAGAAGGCATTTTCAAGATCTAAGAGGAAGGCTTTCCCATCACAGACTCTGAAGCCTAGGATGAAAGAATGGTTTCAGGGGCCAGGGCCCAGCTGCCCTGCACTACTGCCCACATTCAGGATGCTCCAGCTCTAGCCTTAGTGCAGAGGACTCCAGATATAGCTTGGGCCACAGCTCTGGAGGCCACAAATCTTAAGACTTGGCAGCTTCCATGGGGTGTGAAACCTGCAGGTGCACAGAATGCAAGAGTTAAGGAGATGGGGCAGAATTTCAGATATTCAAATTTCAGAGGATATATGGAACAGCCTTAGTGTCCAGTCAGGAGCCTGCTACAGAGGTAGAGCCCTCACAGAGAACCTCTACTAGTGCAGTTCAGAGAGGAAATGTGGGATCAGAGCTGACAGATTCATAGGTAGAAGGAACTTGCCTTATCTCAGATGACACTTTGAACTTTTGAGTTAATGCTGAAATGAGTCAAGATTTTGGGAGATGATTGGGAAGACATGATTTTATTTTGCAATGTGAGAAGGATATGAGATTTGGGGGCCAGGGTTGGAATGATTTGAATAGTTTGAATAGACGTCACTGCCAAATCTCATGTTGAATTGTAATCCCTATGTTGAAGGTAGGGCATGGTGGGAGGTGCTTGGGTCATGGTGGTAGATATCTCATAGCTTGGTGCTATCCTCGTGATAGTGAGCGAGTTCTCAGGAGATCTGTTCATTTAAAAGTGTATGGCACCTCCCGCCTGTCTTACTCCTGCTTTCACCATGTGAAGTGCCTACTCCTTCTTTGCCTTCCACCATGAGTAAAAGCTCCTTGAGACCTCCCTAGAAGCTGAGAAGAGGCTGGTATGAGGCTTCCTGTACATCCTGCAGAATATGAGTCAAGTAAACCTCTTTTCTTTATACATTACCCAATCTCAAGTACTTCTTTATAGTAATATAAGAAAGGCCTAACACAGAACACCCTTAAAGACTTCACAAGGAGGATTAGTGTTGGTACTACTCAGAAAGTACCCTGGCATCCATACTTCTACTTGCTGTTAGATCAATTTCAAGTCTTATCCTAATCAGAAATGTTCTTAGCTTACTGAAAGCTGAGATGGAAATATCCCACCTTTTTTTTCAGCACAGTGATAGAGAACATCATTATATAATACTGAGCTCTTAGAGAGAAAACTTCAGAGTCCTATACACAGAGAGGAAGCTGATCTCAGCTAAAGCATATTTAAGTGTGGATAACTAGAGGTTTTGCTGAAAGTTAAAAAATATTTAATAAGCAAAACAAAGATGTGAAAATGTGTCTTGGAATTATTAAAAATAACTTGATTAAAGAAAGCAGCATCATAAACAAGTAAAGAAGAGAATTTGACAGTGGTGTAACTGAGTAGGTACAGGTGAGATAGAAGAGGAGTAGCTGAGGTGAGATAATATAAGAAAAAAGTGTGCCTCTCTGAACCTATCCTGCCATATCCAGGGGCTTCTTGACTAAAAAATGAATAAATAAACAAATGATATTTGTTTGAGTAGAAGAGAGACAATTCTCTTGGCCATGCCTAGAGAAAGATTTCACAACTTCCTTTATAATGCATCATCTGGAAGCATACTTTAGCTAACCATAGAGAAATGCATGTATATATTCTTGTTGTTAGTATGGCTTACTCATTTACAGTTAATAGGCTAATGGGCCTAGATATTATATATATATATACACACACACACACACACGCACGCACACACACACACATACATATACATGTGTGTGTATATACACATATAAATATGTATGTATGTACATAGTAGTATATGTATGTATGTAAATATGTACATATATGAACATATTTGTATATATTATATATAACTATACACATATATAATATGTGCATACATATGTAGATATATGTGTACATACATAATATACACACACATTTGTGTATATATTATAGGAACATATATTAGTGTGTGTATATATGTATACACTGTTGAATCACCTCAGGTACTGTCAAAGATGAATTTATTCTGACAGGCTAGTTCTTCCAAGATGTTGTGCAGAGAGGGAAAACAATGTGGAGCACTTATCGAATGTTAATTGAGGTGATATATGTCTATAACGGAGTTCTTGAAACACAATAAGCAATGCACATGTGGTGCATATTACCACTACTCAAAACTTAAAACAGAGAATTATGTTTTTCTACCAAAGAATATCTAATAATAGCTAACATTTGTTTAGTCAACAAATAGTTTCGAACATGTATTAGTGTTGGATTTTTTTTTTTTTTTTTTTTTTTTTGGCCAGGCAGGGTGGGAAGGGGGTTATTTCACTTCCTTTTCCTGCACAAGTTTTATATATTCAAATATTTTAAAGAGCGCTGCTTTACTGTGATCACTGTTGCACCTACTGATTTCTATGAATTATCTCAGGTAATTATTCCACAATGCTAAGGTGTGGGCTTGAATCCAGATGAAGAAAATGAAACAGATGTCAAAATTATGTATTGTTAGTGGCAGAATTGAGATAAGAAGAATGGATTCCCTAACTTAAGAGCCCAAGCTTCTAACCAAGGAATCAATGATTACTTCCTCTTTACAATGCCACTTCAGGAAGAAAAAGAGACCTGTAATAACTCTGGGTTCCATGGCATATCAATTGCAGGAAAATACTATGTATATGGAACCTCCCTGCAAAAGTTTGTAGCCCATTACTGATACACACTAATATTTTCACACTAATTTGTTGAATTAATCAAATCCATAAAGGCATAAAGAGACATACATACATTTTCCGTGACTAAATAATTTTCTGAACAAGCGAGATCCTTATTCACATGTTAACAGGTATAAACCAAAATCTGTTTGGTGTGGATAATTTGTAAAGACTTTTTTAGTATTGTTTCTCCATGAAGGCATGGTTTCATGAAACTAGATGTTGCTTTCTGCAAACTCCTCAGTGTAAAAAAGCAATCCAGAAGACCAGATCATAACTTTGAAGCATAAGAATGACAAATTCATTGTTAAATGAATGAGTAATCAGTCTCTTCTTGTTCTGGGCTAAATTGTGCCCTCTCCAAGTTTCTATACTGAAGCCCTAACTGCAGTACCTCAGAATGTGAATGTGGAGATAGGCCCTTTAAAGAGATGATTAAGTTAGAATTAGGTGTATAGGATGAGTTCTAATATAAACTCACTGCTGTCTTTATAAGAAAAAGAAAATTAGACGCGCAAAGAGACACCAGGGAGATGTACTCATAGAGAAAAGTCCATGTGAGGGCACAGCCAGAAAGTGGCCAAACTGCAAGTCAAGGAGACAGGCTTCAGAAACAAACAACCCTGCTGACACCATGCTCTTAGACTTCCAGCTTCTAGAATTCTAAAATAAATTTCTGTTGTTTAAGCCTGCAAGTCTTTGGTATTTTGTTGTGGGGGTCCTAGCAGATGAATATACTTCTTTGCTGTCATTAACCAAAATTAAAATTCCTTATATCTGTACATTTAAAAAAATGGATTGATTAATTAGAAAAAGGTAAAGTGAGGGAGGACATGGTGGAAAAGCCATTACACTGACAATTCCATACCATATATGTCAAAAGAATCATTTCCTAGCTAATTGTTTCTTTTTTTTCAACTGGTTTTATTAATTTTTAAAATTAAATCCAGGGAATGTTATTTTGTTTAAAAAATACAAAACTTATACAAACAAAATTTGATAAATCCAGGCTCTGTGAGTGACCAAGTAGGCGAGATATCTCTGCACAATTTTATTAAAATCTCTCAACCGAGCCCTTTAAGGTCATCAGAAACACAACTCTAACAATTAACTCGATTTTGATTTTTTAACTCTGTTAAAAGAAAAACTTCAGCTGAATTAAATTTAAGGGAGTTGAATTGAGCAATAAACAATTCACAAATCAGGCAGACCCCAGAATCACAGCAGATTCAGAGAGACTCCAGGGGTCCCTCGTACTCAGAACAAATTTATAGAAAAGAAAAGTAAAGTGATGTACAGAAATTGGAAGTGAAGTACAAAAACAGCTGGACTGACTACAGCTCGGAATTTGCTTTATTTGAACAGTTTGAGCATTCAACAGTGTATGACTGGTTGAAGTATGGCTCTTGGGATTCGCCAAGACTCAGTCACTGTTACAGGCACATACTCCTAAGTTAAATTTTCAATCTTATCTACCTATTATGTTAGGTTGCAGTTCATCCACAAGAACTCAAATATAGAAGTATGGAGTCCTTCTCAGGCCATATTTAATTTGCTCTAACAACTCCTACTGTAAATACAGAAAAGCACAGCACATTAGAACAACCACTATGGAAAACAGTATGGAGATTCCTTAAAAAACTGAAAGTAGAACTGCCATTTAATCCAGCAATCCTACTACTGGGTAGCTACCCAAAGTAACTGAGGAATGGAAAACTAAATATATGTTATCACTTACAAGGGGGAATTCAACTATGAGATGCAAAGGCATAAGAATAATTAATGTCAAGGACTTTGGGGACTCAGAGGAGAATGTTGGGGGCATGAGGGATTAAAAAACTACATATTGGTTATGGTGTACACTGCTCAGGTGCACTAAAATCCTCAGAAATCACCACGAAAGAACTTATCCACATAACCAAAAACCAACTGCATTCCCAAAAGCATGGAAATAAAAATTTTTAAAAATCAGCCGATGTAATTTTGACATAAATTATCATGTTCTCCTGGCAAGTTTTTTTAAGGCTTCTTTTCATAAATTTGTCAAATGAAAATGTAATCTGATTAGAAGAAACCCTTCTAACTGCAACTAAAATAAGTAAAACATTGTTGCTGCTGTAATAAGGTAAGCCAAAGGGTGATGTGAAAAAACATGTAGTCATAATACCCTATGTAGAGAATTAGATATGTATTAGAATTAGATCATGAGAATTAAAATGCTCATTAAACTTATATGTTTGGAAGAATTTTCAGGATTTCTGGGAATGAAGGAGTATTCCAGTGAGTAACAAACAGCAGCCTAAAATATGGTGATGACAACCAACATGAGTAATTGAGGCATAATAAATCTTAAATCATCAAGGTTTATTGAACCAGCCTGAGGGTGCATCTGGGAAAAACTCAAGTCACAGGCACATGTTACTGTTTTGTCCAAAGAGTTTCTCCAGAGGTTTAGTACATATACATTTTATTTTAAAAGAGGGGAGGAGGGCAGCAGTGAAAGGAATAAAAACATACGTGTGAGACTTTAGTTGGTGTTTGGTAAATCTACATTTTGCATAAGATAAAGTGAACATTTGAAGAAAAGGAAATAGAGGAAGTGGACATCTCAGGGAGGGATGAAGGAAGAATGAATCTAGTTTTGTCTTTGTTCTATACCTGGCAAGACTTTTGAAAGAGCTGGTTTCTGTTTAGCCCTGAGGGAAGAAAGCCTAATGACAGTCAGCAAGGGAGTGGGGATATAATGCATGTCTGATCCCCCACCCCATCATGGTCACGAACTCAGCTTCCAAGTTTTCCATGAGGTTCCCCTTGACAAAGAGAGGGTTATTTCCATCATCTGGGGGCTTAGAATTTTATTTTTGTTTCTCAGTGGGAAATTTGAAAAGACAAAAAATTTTATTATGTCAAATTTTCTTTCTGGGTGACTTTGAATTCAACAATGTCAAAGCAAAGTCTCTTTTCAAATCTTTCTCTATTTTTCAAACTACCTAGTAATTTTATTAGTAAGACTGACTAGATGAATGTCTCTGTTTTAATATGCAAGTTTCTCTTCTTTCATTATGTTAAAAAGTGAATAACATTTAGATTTTAGTGCATCAGAATTAAAAATAAATGCTAAATAGGGATTTTAGTCAGTTTTCAAGCAGATTAGACAATGAATATTTCTCATCTAGAAATGCAACAAAGTAAAATACCAGAATTAGGCTTTCTGAAAAAGGATATTTTCAGATAACAGACAGCAGTTACAGGATATACACATGAAGGGTCAAAGCAAGTGGAAATTGAGAACCAGGTACAAAAGGTATCTAAGAAAACTGTGATCACAACATAGAAGAATTAGTTCAAAAGTTCAACTGTGTGGCAAACACCATTACACGAGCAGAGGTTCCAAAATACAGGCCACACAAGGAACACCACTTACAAAAACCAGAGCAGAACAGTTAAGAATATAGAGGTGAGGTAGCAAAAAAGATGCAGTTGCCTGAGGGCTGAGAGATAATATTGCAGAAAATTTCTCAATCAATTAGCTAGTGTCTTTTTTAGGTAAATGACAAACGTAGTTTCAGAATTTCCATAAATCTGTATGTGGAGCGGTTAGGTAAATCTTGAGCACAAGGACTATGTCATATGTTCTATTTAATCCCCAGGGTATATTTAGCAAGGTGCCTATCATGTAGGTAGTGCTCAATAAATGCTTGTTAAATAAGTGACACCAACCATGAACTTCCTGATGTCATAGTCTATGTTATATACCACTGTGCTCTTCACAGCCCCAAGCACTGTGCTTGTCACAGCTCAGTGAATATTTGTTGAAGGGATGACAGTGGTGGCAGTCTTCAAATATTGTCATGAAAGATTAATTTTGCAAGGTTTTCAGGGTGTCAGGCTGCCCTAGCCTGCTCTGAAATTATTCGCAAGGTTTGTAAATCCCACCCATTCTTATAGTGAGTTTTCAGTTCTTAATCTCCTATTGAAAAGCTGCTTGTCAAAAATATATTTATCTCTAATGGGCTTTTTAACACTTGGGCTTATTAGTCATGCTGTTTATCAAATAATAAAATTAAATTTTACAGTAACTATTTTCTACCAGTAAATTTTATTTTCTAATCCACCTGTAATTGCCTTATACTTAGGATTTTTTGGATTCTAAAAGTTGTATTGATTGCAAATTATTTCTTGGATTAGAAAGTAATGCCACTCAGAGCTATATTCAAGCACCTTAGACCAAAGTCCAATTTAAAGGCAGTTCTACAAAGCTGAGGTTATGAGTCTTGGGCTCAATCTTCACTTTAACCAGCTAGTTTCACACTCCATCCTTCATCTCAGGCATCTTTTTAGCAGCTATGTATTGTTTATCATCAATGACTTAAAGTATAAAGTGTGAATGTCAGTAGTGAACATCCATTTTCAGTAAGGAAATAAATCAAATTGAATGTCCCACTGATGTTAGAGCAATAGCTTCATTTAAATAAATGAAGTGCTGCACAATGTCTTAAAAGCACATTTATTCTGTTTGCACTGAGCTTATCAATTTATTGATAGACCTTGGTACAATATGAAATACAGGAGGACTCAGCAGATGGGCAAAATAATTAATGAAAAATGTTTTCTTTTACATAAGTAAATAACGCCATAGATCTTCACAGTAAATTGGAAGCACTTTCTCTTTTGTATGAAGAAATGAGTAAACCTTGGAACGGTCATTTTATAAAACTGTTTTCTTTGGTGCTGTTTGTTTTACATTCCGTAAAACAGTGCATTTTGCTAGCTACAGAATTACTAATGCTTCCTTATTTTTCAAAGATTCTAATATTCTCCTAAGTACATATTCAACTCACGTGTATGGTTACCCAAATCTCTAATTAAGATGCTCAACATTATTCCAGTTCCATTATCCTTTAATTCTATATATCATTCTGATTCTTTTCCCTGTGTCAGGACCTATGAGCAGATCTGACAGTGAGATGGCAAAGGCAGGCTGGCTGTATGTAAGTCAGCTTGTCTATGCTGAGAGCATCCTTTGCCAACCTGCACAAGCACGGTTTGGTGAGCGTTGGACAATCGCTTGTCAGGCATTACTTTCAGTGTGCAATGAGGCAGAGATGAACCACTTTGTAATATAAAAACAAATGATTAACTGGCAAATAAGCCCAGAAAATGAAATAAACCAAACCTGACCATACAATGTAAGTGGATCAGGTAGCAAAGATAGCATGGCATGTCATATTATTGATTTTAATTAACAGATAGAGTGGACTGAAAAGAAACAAAAGGAACTTTCTTTGTAAACAAAAGGTTTTGCTACAATGATTGGTTAAGATTTGCTCCCATTTTGTAAGGCCAACATCTAGGGCACATAATCTATGTCGTCTTTCTTATTTCTCTTTCTTCCCCCTCCAACTTTTCTTTCCCTCATACTTTTTCAAATACTGCTAATTGGAGGATGAAATAGTGGGCACGGTCACAGGGGGCTTAGAAGAAAAAGACTGTGCTGTGTATCTGGGTGTTGTAGGTTGGTCTTATTCTGTCTCCTTGCCCCTCACAAAATTCATATATTGACGCATTATTCTTGAATACTTCAGAATGTGATGGTATTTGGAGATAAGGTCTTTAAAGAGGTAATCAAGTTAAAATGAGGTTATTCGGGTGGTCCCTTTTTCAATATGACTACTGTCCTTATAAGAAGAATACATTTGGAAACAAATACACAGAGAAGACATGAGAAGACAGAGAGAATACGGCCATTGGCAAGCCAAAGGGAAAGTTCTGGAACAGATTCTTCCTTAAGGCCCTCAGGAACCAATCCTGCCGACATCTTGATCTTGGATTGTTAGCCTCCAGAACTGTGAGAAAATACATTTCTGTTAGTTAAGCCACTGAGTCTGTGACACCTTTTTTATGGCAACCGTAGCAAACTAATATACTGGTTTTTTACAGAATTATTTATCCATCGTCAGTGAGGCTCTATAGCTTTTTCAAGTGAGGTTGTCTCCATCTGAAAGTCAAAGTATGTGCTTCCAATGCAAAAAGCACTTTACCCTCTGCTGCCTATATTGAGCTGCTGAAGGCATTTTACAAGTGAGGCCTGTGTTAAATTTCTGAATATTAGTTATACCCTCATCCTGGTTGAATATTCCTTTGGAAAAAAATCTGGTCATTTAAACTTGCCAGTAACTAAAATGGAGAAGGTATCCACAAAGACAACAAAATCTAAACAATTCTTCTGCCTCTAGGAAAGTAACCAAACCAGGAGTGGTTACTGTGGCAGGTTAAAGACGGTTGCAAATTCTTGACCATCCCTACCACCCAGAGATGGAGATCGCTTGTGTACTTGCCAAATCTGGCTGAGCAAATAAAATATGATGGAAGTGACCTTATTGCCATTTCCAGCCCAGTCTTTTGGAGGACTGGAGGCTTCCACTTCCTCCTTCTTGAATGGCAGTCACCATGTAAGAAATCCAACTCCCCTGAGACTGCCATGTGGTGGGAAGCCCACCTTAGCTTCACAGGGTGACAGAAGGGCACATGGACAAGCCTGAGATGCCACACATGTGAGAGAAATCTTTGTGGTTCTTCCTGCCATCACAGTCATTATCCGAGGTAACAGATTGTAGCCAACAGTACAAACTGAGGTCACACATATGGCCCTGCCTTTGTCAGTTCAGGCTACTATAATGAAAGACCTTACACTGGGTGGATTATAAAACAAACATTAATTTCTCACAATTCTGGAGACTGAGAAGTCCAAGACCAAACTGCTGACAGATTCAGTATCCGGTGAGGGCCAACTTCTCAGTTCATACTAATTACCTCCCAAGGGCCCTGCCTCCAAATTCCATCACAACGGGAATATGATTTCAACATATAAATTTTGAAGAGACACATTCAGTCCATAACAGGCCCCAAGTAAACATTTTAGTCAATCCACAACTGTATGACTCACCCCAACTGACCTCACTTGACTCTATGAGGCAGAGGTGAGCTACGCTCCATGTTTCCGACCCTCAGACTTGGGGGGGAGTACTTTGTTACGCAGAAAAAGGTAATTGAAACAACTTAAGCTATTGAGGCTTTATAAAGATGTATTTTGAAACCATTTTTATGCCATGTATCTTGAATATAAATAGTTTTGTATCAGAGAAAAAGAAAGCATCTGTGAAACCAGATAAATGTTGACAGATTGGGAGCTCTCAAGTAAGTGCGAATTTTTATTTGATTCAGTTTCACTCTTGGGGTTCTACAGTGTTAAATAGAACTTTCTATAGCATTAGAGTTCTGTCACTAACTTGGGAACCTCTCTGTAGGGGAAGTTCATTATGGATCCCTTTGGTCATGACCACAGTCCTTTGGACCTGGTAGGCAGCATGGAGATTAGCTAGCTCAATTTTTTTTATTTTACCCAGCATAAAGGAAGGCTCAGAGAGTTTAAGTGACTTGACCAATGTCATAGGACCTATAGTTGACCTGGGCAGAGCACAGAATGTGCAATACAATTTTAATGAAACTTTTAAATTATTAAAGATGATCCTTTTAGTAATTCCCATATTTTAAAAATTCTACAAAATTCAACATTAGGATCCACCAAGATCTTCATCTTTGTCCAGCATCTTACTACCACTATAAGGGTGCATACATACACATACACATATATTTCAATACATACTTGCTCCTAGTTTAACTTTTGTGTGTACATATATAAACATACGAATTGTTCTAATAATATGAACATGTTTTCTGTGCGTAATGTATTAGTGTCATGAAGTAGGGTACAAACCTTGGAGAATTTCTGGAAAGAGTTCAATACAATGGAGATTGGTAAGCTATTAATATAATAAAGGCCACTTGTATCAGGCATTACTGAATGGGAAAGACCTGCCCCATCAGTTTAAACCCAGTCTTCAGAGGCTGCTAGCCATGTGCAACCAGAGATGATATGTTCCCACTGTGTAGCTGGAACTCTGTGGATACTGTGATGGAAGTCAGTCGGGACCTCTGTGCAGACAGACTGAAATTACTTCCACATTACGGTGAACACAAAAGAACAAAACCTTATTAAACACAGATTTAGCTCATTATTGTATAAATCTCTCACTGAAAATGAAGCTAATCCTTTGTCCCCGAATATTGAACACAGCACTGATATTACAGTGAAGATAAAGATAATACCCTCCTCTATGTCTTGGCTCACCTCTGTCATATCTGTGAGGAAAACATGTAATTGCTGTGGCTATTGCCTGTGAATAAGAGGGACCGCCCACTAGATCTGGAGTCAGATTCCTCTATCTGGTTAGCTACACCATCTTTCCTGAAAAATCTTTCCAGACTGATCTTCACTCAAAAGGCCTTCAGTGCAAGTTAATCTGGGGTTTCAAGTTGCAAAGGTCTTGGATGGCAAACGTTATGTTTGTGTTCTTCAGTAATTATATTTGACTGAAAACACATTTGCAACTGGCTCTGCACTCAGATTAGGAACTCCCCAGGGCCAGCGTCAACACCTCAGTAAGGCCCCTCAATTCACACAGGATTGGAGAGTAGCTTAGATCTATGCACATCTGCCTTTTTCCCAATAAATGCATTTGTTCGTGGATATAACAGAATCTTCTCTATTTTTGATGTTATGTGCTTAAACTTTTATTAAGTACCATTTTTCCCTTTTAGAGAGTTGAGCTGTTCAGTGAAACTTAGGACCTGGGTCTATTCCCAGACAAAGTTGAAAATGGAAAAAGTATAATTCTCATAATAATTAGTAATTGCCTTCATCTCTTAAATATAAAAACAAAATTTTTGATTGATATTTTGTATAAGTGGTGGAGAGAAAGGAAAATTAATAACAATCAAGAGACAGAGAAAGAGAACAACAACAAAAAGGAAACAAGGTAGAATTAACGAATAAGGGCTAGAAAACCAAGATGTTCTTAAACTCTAACTATGCTTGTTTTCCTATTGTCAGCTGCTTTATTACTGCCAGACATTTTCTCTATCTGATTTTTTCCATAAAATATAATTGGTAACACAACACAATAGGACCGGACAGATGAGGCTGATTTTATTCCCTTATCTAAATTCATTCTCAATGTTCTAACAGCTGGGCTCATACAAGTTAATCAAACAAATAATGGCTCCAAATTTTTATTTATTTATTTTTTCAGATTTGAGATGGAAGGCAGCTTGCTAGAAACCAATCATAGATATTGAAATCACGTGTCAGAGTGGGCGAAAATTCAAAATGTTTTTACTAATGTTGCCTCTTTACCTATAAACCAATATAGATATAAAAGTAAATTCTCCTTACCAGGCTATTGGCATTTTCACAGAAGAATTTTCATTTTATGTTGAATTATGACCTCTATTTTTTGATACTTATTTAGGAAGAAGGTGACTTGAGTTAAAACTGCTGGCATTTCTACATTTTCCAGTCTCAAGGTTACTGTGCTTTTAGATAAATGAGATCAAGTAAAGTGGGAAGAGAAAGGCCTCAGTCTGTATGTTCAGTAACACTGCACATAGAGTAGCTGTACTCATTCATTCAGTTATCAGTTTCTTCCTCTTCATCCAGATAGCTTGGGGCAGATACCTGTGCCATTTTCCCATGTATATATTACCTTTCCAACTACCTATCTTCCTCTTCTCAGCTACTGTCAGTTTATAAACATCTTATCAGTTTTGAAGGACTATTTTAAAAACAACCTTTTCATTTAATTATGAAAGACTTTTTTTTATCATCTGGATTCTTATAATACACGATAACAATCATTTTTAAATTTTTAAAAAAAATCTTAAATGTTGCTAATGATATATGAAAACAATTCAAATAAAATAAAAATGTCAAAAAGAATATCAAATCCAGAAGCTAAAAATGAGTAAATTAAAATGTAAAAAGACATAGAAGTTCTCTCTGGAACATATATCATGTATCACAAAGTTTCACTTCATTTTTTCTATTGATTTTGTAAAAATTACTGACAAACTTGAATAATTCCATATAAAACTATGCAAACGTGTGGAAAACTAGTTAACAAAAAAGGAATTTGTGTAATGAACAAAATATAAATATTACTTTACCTATTAAAAAAGACCTAAGTCGACACATTTTTGAAGATGGCCGAATAGGAACAGCTCCAGTCTCCATCTCCCAGTGCGAGCGACACAGAAGACCGGTGCTTTCTGCATTTTCAACTGAGGTACTGGGGTCATCTCACTCGGGAGTGCCGGACAATCGGTGCTGGTCAGCTGCTGCAGCCTGACCAGCGAGAGCTGAAGCAGGGCGAGGCATCGCCTCACCTGGGAAGCGCAAGGGGGAAGGGAGTCCCTTTTCCTAGCCAGGGGAACTGAGACACACAACACCTGAAAAATCGGGTAACTCCCATCCCAATACTGCGCTGTAAGCACACCGGCACACCAGGAGAATTTATCCCATACCTGGCCGGGAGGGTCCCACGCCCATGGAGCCTCCCTCCTTGCTAACACAGCAGTCTAACCGCAAGGCAGCAGCGAGGCTGGGGGAGGGGTGCCCGCCATCGCTGAGGCTTAAGTAGGTAAACAAAGACGCTGGGAAGCTCGAACTGGGTGGAGCTCACAGCAGCTCAAGGAAACCTGCCTGTCTCTGTA
>NC_045437.1:94858946-94859964 GCF_002776525.5 Piliocolobus tephrosceles | reverse complement strand
TTCTGCACAGCAAAAGAAACTACCATCAGAGTGAACAGGCAACCTACAGAATGGGAGAAAATTTTTGCAATCTACTCATCTGACACAGGGCTAATATCCAGAACCTACAAAGAACTCAAACAAATTTACGAGAAAAAAACAACCCCATCAAAAAGTGGGCAAAGGATATGAACAGACATTTCTCAAAAGAAGACATGCATACAGCCAACAGGCACATGAAAAAATGCTCGTCATCACTGGCCATCAGAGAAATGCAAATCAAAACCACAATGAGATACCGTCTCACACCAGTTAGAATGGCGATCATTAAAAAGTCAGGAAACAACAAGTGCTGGAGAGGATGTGGAGAAATAGGAACACTTTTACATTGTTGGTGGGATTGTAAACTGGTTCAACCATTGTGGAAAACAGTATGGCGATTCCTCAAGGATCTAGAACTAGAAATACCATATGACCCAGCCATCCCATTACTGGGCATATACCCAAAGGATTATAAATCATGCTGCTATAAAGACACATGCACACGTATGTTTATTGCAGCACTATTCACAATAGCAAAGACTTGGAATCAACCCACATGTCCATCAGTGACAGACTGGATTAAGAAAATGTGGCACACATACACCATGGAATACTATGCAGCCATAAAAAAGGATGAGTTTGCGTCCTTTGTAGGGACATGGATACAGCTGGAAACCATCATTCTTAGCAAACTATCACAAGAAGAGAAAACCAAACACCGCATGTTCTCACTCATAGGTGGGAACTGAACAATGAGCTCACTTGGACTCAGGAAGGGGAACATCACACACTGGGGCCTATCATGGGGAGGGGGGAGGGGGGAGGGATTGCACTGTGGAGTTATACCTGATATAAATGATGAATTGATGGGTGCTGACGAGTTGATGGGTGCAGCACACCAACATGGCACAGGTATACATATGTAACAAACCTGCAGGTTATGCACATGTATCCTAGAACTTAAAAAAAAAAAAAAAAAAAAAAAAAAAAAAAAAAA
>NC_045437.1:94773433-94858846 GCF_002776525.5 Piliocolobus tephrosceles | reverse complement strand
CCATGACTTTGGCTAAGTGATTTAGCCACTCTACTGTGTTTCAGATCCTTCTGTTTAAAATATAGAACTGGGCGTGGTGGTCCACGTCTGTAATCCCACCACTTTGGGAGGCCGAGACGGGAGGATCACCTGTGGTCAGGAGTTCAAGACCAGCCTGGGCAACATGGTGAAACCCCGTCTCTACTAAAAATACAAAGAAATTAGCCTGGTGTGGTGGCACATGCCTGTAATCCTAGCTACTTGGGAGGCTGAGGCCGGAGAATCCCCCAGCCTGGGCAACAGAATGAGACTCCATCTCACAGAATAGATAAATAAATACAAATTTAAAAAATAAAAATAAAAAATAAAACAAATATCGGTAGTGATATAGTGTCTAATGCAGCGTGAGGATTAAATGATTTAATAAATGTCAAATGACAAGTATAATAAGTTGTAAGTGTTTAGCAGTGACCACTCTGGAAAGTTAGCTAATGCTGTCCACTTTGGGGGACAAATTTTATGCAACATATGTACAAAAATATTAGCCATGTTCATAAATATTTTAAATGATAACACTCCTTTACCTAAGAACTAAACTTCTGAAAACTTACCACATAGATTTGATAGAAAAACAAAAATGAGATAAGAAAAGATAGATTGCAACTTTCTCATTGCACAATATAAATCCAGTATTATTATAGCAAACAAATGAGATGAAATGTTTTGTTTAAATAAGTTGAGACTTTTATGTAATGGAAAACTATGCAGACTGAAGCTTTCAAAAAATGTGATAGAACCATTTATAAGATATGAAAAAAGTCCCCAAAGTGTCATTAAGAATAGATGTATAAGACATGTGCATAATCTCTTTTGTGTAAATAGAAGGACACATATTACACATCGTGGTATGTGCCTATTTTTATTTGGAAGAATAAACAGCAAATTAATCCTAGTTAGCTTTGCAGACAAGTACTAAGAAGGTGACGAAGATTTTCTTTTCATAATTTTATACCTTTCCTAAGTTTTTGAATTCTCCAATCAGTAAAAGTTCACACTTCAACTTGAAATCACCAGAGTTTATATGGTAGGTGAAATTATAGTCTGCTTTTATTTATCATTTTCAATATTAAAATATATTTGAAGGCAAAAACAAATCTACCTAAACAACTCAAAAATTCTAAAAATGTGTTATATGACAGTACCACATTTATTATTCTCTTTTAGAAACATAATTCAGTCTTTTCAGTTTAAATTTTTGTAAACTAAGAATATTATGTAATGCTATATGCAAAAAAGCAGTATATAAAGTTACATGTAGACTGATTACAACTAAATGGAATATTCATGTTAAAAAATGAATACTTGTTTAAAAATCATCGTAAGAAATATATAAATATATGCAGAAGATATATGCAGAGTAAAAATTTATTACATTGGAGTAGTATTTTTTAAATAATTATTGCCAACAAATATGAAAAATTGTAGTTATATGTTCATATAATTTTATTGGTATGTCTAAATTTAACCCAATTCCTAATTAGAAAATCAATTAGTAAGAAGGATGAGGCTATTTTGATAACAAAAATTGAAATCAGACATTATTTGAATGCAGATAAGATCTCATATCAACCTCAGCATTTATGAAATGAATACAAAACATCGGTGGTTTAAACCGAACTTTGATTTAACTTTCATGGAATTGTTGTGTTTTATAAAACCGACTTTAACAATATTTAGTTTGTACTCTTCAGATGGGCTTTTGATCAATATCGCAGTTAGGATATTTGCATGTTCACTTCTTCCACTAGCTCATAAGTTCCTTGAAGAGAGCAGAACAGAATAAATGCAAACATGAACTTTGGAGCCATAGCCAGGTTTGTATCCTGGTTCCTTCCTTTTCTGGAAGGGGTGTGACCATGACCGGATTGTTAACCTCTTTAAGCCTCTCAGCCTCATGTGTGAATGGAGGGACATTAAGCCTTTCTCACAAGATTTTCTAAAGCATTAAATGAAATGATATGTTAGTAGAAAAGCAGTTAGTTCAAAATAAAGTACATACCCCCAAAATCTCAAAACCTTTTTCTCTTTAAATATGTTGACATTGTCCCAAAGTCTTTTTAAATTATTAAACGTAGTAGGTATTTAATTCATATTCTCCACATGATAGAATTAAGGGATTCTGTAGAACTTATATCTCTTTCATATTCAAGAAGCATAAAGTTGAGTTATCTTGGATCAATGGCAAACAGTAAACTAATTTTTTAAAACAAAACACCTATTCCAGAAATTGCTTGGCAATTTGATAAGCTGGCTGAAGATGAGATGGATTGGATGAGAAAAAAGTAAACTTTCTGCAAATTTGAAGAGAAATCTAGATGCTTTAGCCAGTGAAACTGTTGTCAATGATTTTGCCATTCATACCCCACCCCTTTAATGCATACCACAAAATGACAAAATGGTGAATTTTGTTTTCTTGAAAGCAATTAACTGTAAGTCCTGCATTGATGTTTATATTAGATTCCCCAGACGCTAACAGAGGTAATGCTGGAGTGGGGAAGGTAAAGAATGTGTAGACAGGCTAAGTGTCAGCAGTGAGGGCCACATTTTCAGTAATGATCGTCTCAGTTCCTGCATTCACTGAAGCCAAAGCAAAGGAGTATGTGGGATGGAAATCACTGGACACAGTCGAAGTCTCTTTATTGATTGTTTTCTCACAAGATTCTCAGCTTTTGGTAGTTTTTATAACAATAAAAGAAATTAAAGAGCGCTGATGAACACAATAAAAAATGCAGTTCATTGCATTGTCTTAAGCACAGAAACTAGAGCCTAGAGACTCCACTAAATAGATTTCCTCAACTAAAAACACCACATCCATAGATATTTTTTAAATAAAGATTAGTATCCTTCCTTCCTTCCTTCCTTCCTTCCTTCCTTCCTTCCTTCCTTCCTTCCTTCCTTCCTTCCTTCCCTTCATTCCTTCCTTTTTCTTTCTTTGTTTCTCTTCTTTCTTTCTTTTTGAGAAGGGTTTCTCAGAGCATGGGTGTAGACTTTTACAGTGTTTAATCTCCATATTCAGAACTAATATGCTTGTATTGCTATTTTGGATTTACATCTATACTCTGTCACCCATGCTGGAGTGGCACAATCATAGCTCACTGCAGTCTTGAATTTCTGGGCTCAACTGACCCTCCTGCCTCAGTCTCTGGAGTAGCTGGCACTATAGGTGCACACTGTCACACCCAGCTAATTGTTTTTAATTTTTGTAGAGACAGGGTCTCACTTTGTTGCCCAGGCTTGATTTCTATTTTCCAAGCAAAAAAAAAAAAAAAAAAATGTTTATTCTCACTAAAATATCAACTTAAATGTTCTGAAATTATAATTCTGAGTGATTATCTTTCATTAAAATATATAAAATGTGAGACTAAGTAGCAGGAGGCCAAATTGCTGTATTAAAGATTACTCTCTTAATGTTTTTATGATTGAATGTTTAGGCACAGAAGCTGTCTCTTAACTTATCAAAATAGATATTATAGTGATCATTCTGTTTGGAACTTCATTTACTCTCTTCTCTAGTAGATTGGTATGCATAAATTATTTTATCATTAAATCATATAATTTAAATGTTTGAAGGTAACCTGAAGATCATCTATTAAAGGACTCAGTTTCAGAAGGAAGAAACTGAGCTCCGAAGTAGGCAACATTTTAGAACTGTCGGTGGTGTGGCAGGACAAACACCAGGATCACTTCTCTTTTACTTTTATATTATATCTTTCCTAATCACATTATTTTATTTAATTCTTTGAGACAGTCCTGTCAACTCTTTAAAAAGCCTGACTATAGGTCAGGCACGGTGGCTCACGCCTGTAATCCCAGCACTTTGGGAAGTCGAGGCAGGTGGATCATCTGAGGTCAGGAGTTCGAGATCAGCCTGGCCAGCATGGCAAAATCCTGTCTTTACTAAAAATACAAAAATTAGCCAGGCATGGTGGCACATGCCTGTAGTCCCATCTACTCAGGAGGCTGAAGTGGGAGGATGGCTTGAACCCAGGAGGTGGAGGTTGCAGTGAGCTGAGATCACACCGCTGCACTCCAGTCTGGGTGATAGAGCAAGACTCCATCAAAAAACAAAAAACAAAAAACAAAAAACAAAACAAAAACAAAAACAAAAACAAAAACAAAAACAAAACCTGATTATAGTTTAGAAAACAAGTTTATGTGATTCCAACAGAAAGCCCCCTATGGCTATGGATGCTGAGTAAATTAAAGCCTGCCATTAACTTTTTCCTTCTTGAAGTTTGAGAACATAAGGTGACATTTTTGATGAGAGAAGCTCGGTTTGGATCAACCTCACTACATGTAGATGTCTAAGCTAGCCTCCACCGGCAGGCTTAGAAGAATTCCTCCATAAATTTGGACAGAGCCACAATGCTGGCTAGCTTTCACTTCAGGTCATCAAACACATGTTTTAGGCGGAAAACTCTTAAGGAGGTTTTTAAAAAAGAGAAATTTTTAGTCAATATTTTGGGATTTGTTTTCACAGCATTGAGAGTCAGAAAGATACTATGCAGCTATAAAAAAAAGGATGAGTCTGTGTCCTTTGTAGGGACATGGATGCAGCTGGAAACCATCATTCTAAGCAAACTATTGCAAGAACACAAAACCAAACACCGCATGTTCTCACTCATATGTGGGAATTGAACAATGAGATCACTTGGACCCAGGAAGGGGAACATCACACATCGGGTCCTATTGTGGGACGGTGGGAGTGGGGAGGGATAGCATTAGGAGATATACCTAATGTAAATGATGCGTTAATGAGTGCAGCACACCAACATGGCACATGTATACATAAGTAACAAACCTGCATGTTGTGCACATGTACCCTAGAACTTAAAGTATAATAATAATAATAAAAGAAAGAAAGAATCAAGGAAAATCTTTCTATCTTTTCAGGCTGTTGAAAAAAATTTATAGAGTGAATTATTGCTTCTTACCTCCTGAATGTCACTAACCCTTCAGGTTGCTCCATTTATATCACCACGTGATCTCATGGATGAGTCAGACTTGGGCTGTAAGCAAAAATTGAAAAACACAAAACAGTCAAAAAAGCACTGCCTAGCCAAATTACAACAGTAAGTATTTCTCAATGTAAGTATCAAATAGAAAAGAAAAACTACAAAAAAAAAGGTCACAGAGGTATAGAATATCAATATCCTGACTGAAGAAAATTTGGATGTAAGCCTGAGTGCATTCACACAATATAAATACATCTTTGAAGATTTAAACTTTGAAAAACAAATTTTTAACAAAATACATTTAACACTGTTAAATCAGGCCATCCATATAGCTATTAAAATTTAATTAATGTAAGAAATGCTTTAAAGTAATAACAAATATTTAAATACATTTCTCTAGAATTCTTTGATGCAATTTCTACACTAATAGCTCCCTCTTATACAGTACAAAGCAAAATTGTTCTCTAAAAAAAGTCATTAGGTAGCCTAATTTGTCTCAGAGACACTTGTGGTATCTGAGAGTTCATTGTTGACTTTTTCTTAGAAATTTCTTTTTGAACTAGGGTTAGGGTATTATAGAATATTAAGAAAAATGTACTCATAACGTAAGACTATGTGCTCGGTATTCCTAAGACACAAGTAGTAGGTAGGCACTGTCCAAATGTTTAGGATTCTAGATGTTGTCCCTTGCTTTCATTAACTTACAGTCCAGTAGGAAGCCTGACATGTAAATAATGAATTCAGTGAAGTCTCATGTCAGAAGTATGCCCAATGGACAATTATGTCTAACATTAGAGAACAGTTGAATATATCTGTCTTCTAACTTCTCTCAGTTCAATTTTCCTCAACTATAAAATAAGATGAGATCCCATCAATGCTGGACTCTAACCTCAACTCTAATATCTGCTGGTTTTATGAGTAAGTATTTCCAGTTTTACATAAAATTAGTCCAAATAAAATATAGCTCTTTATACATTAGACATGTCCCTGTGCGGACCAATTTTTCATCAGAATACTTCAGAAACCTAATATTACCTTCTTGAAAGGGAATGCTTCCTCTATCTATGACTATATAACTTAATTTATTACATATCAGGGCTAATACAGACAAGGTCACAGGTATGTTCTCCACCTTTAAGCCAGTCAGTTTCATTTGGTTCACAAGTATAAACCTTTTGTTATCAGCCAACTGACTTACATATGCATGCCCATAGTGTTATAAAAATGATCTTTTAGGAAAGTGAAGATGGATTAATGTCACTCTCTTCCCATTTTCAGCAAAAGCACTGTAAGTCATGTCTCTACTTCCAGACACGTGGAAAGTTCTCCCTGTTGTTGACGTTTTTGTTTGTTCTATTATACATGAAAATGGTACAGAAGAAAAAAGTTTGGTGTACATGGGGCCGGGCGCGGTGGCTCAAGCCTGTAATCCCAGCACTTTGGGAGGCCGAGACGGGCGGATCACGAGGTCAGGAGATCGAGACCATCCTGGCTAATACGGTGAAACCCTGTCTCTACTTAAAAATACAAAAAACTAGCCGGGCGACGAGGCGGGCGCCTGTAGTCCCAGCTACTTGGGAGGCTGAGGCAGGAGAATGGCGTAAACCCAGGAGGTGGAGCTTGTAGTGAGCTGAGATCCGGCCACTGCACTCCAGCCTGCGTAGCAGAGCAAGACTACGTCTTAAAAAAAAAAAAAAAAAAAAAAAAAAGTTTGGTGTACATAATTGTCATGATTCTGTTTAGTCTAGAAATTATTTGAGAAACAAGTCATTATGTTAGTCAGTGGAATCCTGTTTCTCCTCGGAGTGTACTTTAGAGCAGGCAAATATGCTCTCTAAAATTGGTAAGTCCAAAATAGCAATACAAGCATATACTTCAGAATATGGAGGTTACACATCATAAAAATCTAGACAGTTGAAATTGGTTTAATCTGTAGGGAGTAACTGGGGCTAAATTAAGGTAGAACAATGAAGTTTTGCATTTAAATATGAGCCTTCATTACTATTTTATTTTAATTGTGTGTTGTAATGCAAATTACATTATGACATTGTATGTGCAAATCCACATACAATATCGAGTAAAGAAGTAGAATTTGACCAATAAAGATAGAAAATAAGAAAATACTTGGTCTTGCATAAAAGTCACAGAGGTTAGTCCTTCCTAAATTAGAAAAAAAAGGGGTGCTGTGTGAGGGAATTTAACCTAAACCCCAATAGAAATTGTTTAAAGGCAGACACTTAAAATATAAATAAGCAGATGAGAATAGCCCACTATAAACCAGCTTGAGCTATATGAAGGGGAGAAAAACACTTTTATTGATTGTAATGTAATAGGCTATCTCATAATACTGAGAATAATATAAAATCAAGTTTAAGGGACTAAATGATGAGGGAACTCTTAGAAATCTCTACAGCAGAAATTTGTGGATCTTCATTTTACAACAAGCTTGTCTATCCCACGTCCCCTGGCCTGCACGTGGCCCAGGATGGCTTTAAATGTGGACCATCACACATTTCTAAACTTTCTTATAACATTACGAGATTTTTTTGTGTATGATTTTCTTTTTTTAGCTCATCAGCTATCATTAATGTTCATGTATTTTATGTGTGGCCCAACACAATTCTTCTTCCAATGTGGTCCAGGGAAGCCAAAAGATTCGACACTGCTGCTCTGCAGCCTCACCTTTACCTTGGTTTAGGTACAAACAAGAGTTATTGTGAAAGACAACCAGAGAAAGAATGAGAGAACACAGAATGAACAATGGCCCTAACTTTTACTGAAACCTGCTTAGGACCCAGATTGAGACAAAGCAATTCAAAAAGATAGATTGAAAAAAAATGAGAAAATTTTTAATGCTATCTAATATTAGATAATATCAACAAATAATTTCTTATTTATTTATTTGCTTATTTTTTATTATACTTTAAGTTCTAGGGTACATGTGCAAAATGTGCAGGTTTGTTACATATGTATACATGTGCCACATTGGTGTGCTGCACCCATTAACTAGTCATTTACATTAGGTATATCTCCTAATGCTATCCCTCTCTCCACCCCTACCCCACAACAGGGACTAAATGTCCGGTGTGTGATGTTCCCCTTCCTGTGTCCAAGTGTTCTCATTGTTCAATTCCCAACTATGAGTGAGAACATGCAGTGTTTGGTTTTCTGTTCTTGGGATAGTTTGCTGAGAACGATGGTTTCCAGCTGCATCCATGTCCCTAAAAAGGACATTACCTCATCCTTTTTAATGACTGCATAGTATTTCATGATGTTCTTGTTTCACATTTTCTTAATCCAGTCTGTCACTGATGGACATGTGGGTTGGTTCCAAGTCTTTGCTATTGTGAATAGTGTTGCAATAAACATACGTGTGCATGTGTCTTTATAGCAGCATGATTTACAATCCTTTGGGTAAACATCCAGTAATGGGATGGTTGGGTCAAATGGTATTTCTAGTTCTAGATCCTTGAGGGATCGCCACACTGTCTTCCACAATGGTTGAACTAGTTTATAGTCCCACCAACAGTGTAAAAGTGTTCCTATTTCTCCACATCCTCTCCAGCACCTGTTATTTCCTGACTTTTTAATGATTGCCATTCTAACTGGTGTGAGATTGTATCTCATTGAGGTTTTGATTTGCATTTCCCTGATGGCTAGTGATGATGAGCATTTTTTCATGTGTCTGTTGGCTGCATAAATGTCTTCTTTTGAGAAGTGTCTGTACATATCCTTTGCCCACTTTTTGATGGGGTTGTTTGTTTTTTTCTTGTAAATTTGTTTGAGTTCTTTGTAGGTTCTGGACACTAGCCCTTTGTCAGATGAGTAGATTGCAAAAATTTTCTCCCATTCTGTAGGTTGCCTATTCACTCTCACGGTAGTTTATTTTGCTGTGCAGAAACTCTTTAGTTTAATTAGATCCCATTTGTCAATTTTAGCTTTTGTTGCTTTTGGTGTTTTAGACATGAAGTCCTTGCCCATGCCTATGTCTTGAATGGTATTGCCTAGGTTTTCTTCTAGGGTTTTTATGGTTTTAGGTCTAACATTTAAGTCTCTAATCCATTGTGAATTAATTTTTGCATAAGGTGTAAGGAAGGGATCCAGTTTCAGCTTTCCACTTATGGCTAGCCAGTTTTCCCAGCACCATTTATTCAATAGGGAATCCTTTCCCCATTTCTTGTTTTTCTCAGGTTTGTCAAAGATCAGATGGTTGTAGATGTGTGGTATTATTTCTGAGGATTCTGTCCTGTTCCATTGGTCTGTATCTCTGTTTTGGTACCAGTACCATGCTGTCTTGGTTACTGTAACCTTGCAGTATAGTTTGAAGACAGGTAGTGTGATGCCTCCAGCTTTGTTCTTTTGGCTTAGGATTGTCTTGGCAATGTGGACTATTTCATGGTTCCATATGAACTTTAAAGTAGTTTTTTCCAATTTTGTGAAGAAAGTCATTGTTAGCTTAATGGGGATGGCATTGAATCTATAAATTACCTTGGGCAGTAAGGCCATTTTCACAATATTGATTCTTCCTATCCATGAGCATGAAATGTTCTTCCAGTTGTTTGTGTCCTCTTTTATTTCATTGAGCAGTGGTTTGTAGTTCTCCTTGAAGAGGTCCTTCACATCCCTTGTAAGTTGGATTCCTAGGTATTTTATTCTCTTTGAAGTAATTGTGAATGGGAGTTCACTCATGATTTGTCTCTCTGTTTGTTTCTTATTGGTGTAAAAGAATGCTAGTGACTTTTGCACATTGATTTTGTATTCTGAGACTTTGCTGAAGTTGCTTATCAGCTTAAGGAGATTTGGGGCTGAGACGATGGGGTTTTCTAAATATACAACCATGTCATCTGCAAACAGGGATAATTTGACTTCTTCTTTTCCTAATTGAATACCCTTTATTTCTTTCTCCTGCCTGATTGCCCTGGCCAGAACTTCCAACACTATGTTAAATAAGAGTGGTGAGAGAGGGCATCCTCTCTGTCTTGTGCCAGTTTTCAAGGGGAATACTTCCAGTTTTTGCCCATTCAGTATGATATTGGCTGTGTGTTTGTCAAAAATAGCTCTTATTATTTTGAGATATGTTCCCTCAATACCGAATTTATTGAGAGTTTTTATCATGAAGGGCTGTTGAATTTTGTCAAAAGCCTTTTCTGCATCGATTGAGATAATCATGTGGTTTTGGTCTTTGGTTCTGTTTATATGCTGGATTACGTTTATTGATTTGTGTATGTTGAACCAGCCTTGCATCCCAGGGATGAAGTCCACTTGATCATGGTGGATAAGCTTTTTGATGTGCTGCTGGATTCGGTTTGCCAGTATTTTATTGAGGATTATTGCATCAATGTTCATCAGGGATATTGGTCTAAAATTCTCTTTTTTTGTAGTGTCTCTGCCAGGCTTTGGTATCAGGATGATGTTGACTCCATAAAATGAGTTAGAGAGGATTCCCTCTTTTTCTATTGATTGGAACAGTTTCAGAAGGAATGGTACTATCTCCTCTTTGTACCTCTGGTAGAATTTGGCTGTGAATCCATCTGGTCCTGGACTTTTTGTGGTTGGTAGGCTATTAATTATTGCCTCAATTTCAGAGCCTCTTACTGGTCTATTCAGGGATTCAACTTCTTCTTGGTTTAGTCTTGGGAGAGTGTATGTGTCCAGGAATTTATGCATTTCTTCTAGGTTTTCTAGTTTATTTGCTTAGATGTGTTTATATTATTCTCTGTTGAGTTTGCATTTCTGTGGGGTCAGTGGTGATATCCCCTTTATCAATTTTTATTGCATCTATTTGATTCTTCTCTCTTTTCGTATTAGTCTTATTAGCGGTCTATCAATTTTGTTGATCTTTTCAAAAAACCAGCTCCTGGATTCATTGATTTTTTGAAGAGTTTTTTGTGTCTCTATCTCTTCAGTTCTGCTCTGATCTTAGTTATTTCTTGCCTTCTGCTAGCTTTTGAATGTGTTTGCTCTTGCTTCTCTAGTTGTTTTAATTGTGATATTAGGGTGTCAATTTTAGATCTTTCCTGCTTTCTCTTGTGGGCATTTAGTGCTATAAATTTCCCTCTATGCACTGCTTTAAATGTGTCCCAAAGATTCTGGTATGTTGTATCTTTTTTCTCATTGGTTTCAAAGAACATCTTTGTTTCTGCCTTCATTTCATTATGTACCCAGGAGTCTTTCAGGAGCAGGTTGTTCAGTTTCCATATAGTTGAGGCGGTTTTCATTGAGTTTCTTAATCCTGAGTTCTAGTTTGATTGCACTGTGGTCTGAGACAGTTTGTTGTGATTTCTGTTCTTTTACATTTGCTGAGGAGTGCTTTACTTCCAACTATGTGGTCAATTTTGGAATAAGTGCAATGTGGTGGTGAGAAGAATGTATGAACTGTTGATTTGGAGTGGAGAGTTCTGTAGATGTCTATTAGGTCTGCTTGGTGCCGCGATGAGTTCAATTCCTGGATATCTTTGTTAACTTTCTGTCTTGTTGATCTGTCTAATGTTGACAGTGGGGTATTGAAGTCTCCCATTATTATTGTACGGGAGTCTAAGTCTCTTTGTAAGTCTCTAAGGACTTGCTTTATGAATCTAGGTGCTCCTGTATTGGGTGCATATATATTTAGGATAGTTAGCTCTTCTTGTTGAATTGATCCCTTTACCATAATGTAATGGCCTTCTTTGTCTCTTGTGATCTTTGTTGGTTTAAAGTCTGTTTTATCAGAGACTAGGATTGCAACTCCTGCCTTTTTTTGTTTTCCATTTGCTTGGTGGATCTTCCTCCATCCCTTTATTTTGAGCTTATGTGTGTCTCTGCACTGATGGCTCCCCTGGATACAGCAAATTGATGGGTCTTGACTCTTTATCCAATTTGCCAGCCTGTGTCTTTTAATTGGAGCATTTAGATCATTTACATTTAAGGTTAATATTGTTATGGGTGAACTTGATCCTGCCATGATGATGTTAGCTGGTTATTTTGCTCATTAGTTGATGCAGTTTCTTCCCAGCATCGATGGTCTTTACATTTTGTCATGTTTTTGTAGTGACTGGTACTGGTTGTTCCATGTTTAGTGCTTCCTTCAGGATCTCTTGTAGGGCAGGCCTGGTTGTGACAAAATTTCTCAGCATTTCCTTGTCTGTAAAGGATTTTATTTCTCCTTCACTTACAAAACTTAGTTTGGCTGGATATGAAATTCTGGGTTGAAAATTCTTTTCTTTAAGAATGTTGAATATTGGCCCCTACTCTCTTCTGGCTTGGAGAGTTTCTGCTGAGAGATCTGCTGTTAGTCTGATGGGCTTCCCTTTGTGGGTAACCCGACCTTTTTCTCTGGCTGCCCTTAACATTTTTTCCTTCATTTCAATTTTGGTGAATCTGACAATTATGTGTCTTGGAGTTGCTCTTCTGGAGGAGTATCTTTGTGGCGTTCTCTGTATTTCCTGAAGTTGAATGTTGGCCTGCCTTGCTAGGTTGTGGAAGTTCTCCTGGATAATATCCTGCAGAGTGTTTTCCACCTTGGTTCCATTCTCCCCGTCACTTTCAGGTACATCAATCAGACGTAGATTTGGTGTTTTCACCTAGTCCTATATTTCTCGGAGGCTTTATTCATTTCTTTTTACTCTTTTTTCTCTAAACTTCTCTTCTTGCTTCATTTCATTTGTTTAATCTTCAATCACTGATACCCTTTCTTCCAGTTGATCGAGTTGGTTACTGAAGCTTGTGCATTTGTCAGGTGGTTCTCATGCCACGGTTTTCATCTCTATCAGGTCGCTTAAGGACTTCTCTGCATTGGTTACTCTAGTTAGTCATTCATCAAATCTTTTTTCAAGGTTTTTAGTTTCTTTGAGCTCTGTTCGTAATTCCTCCTTTAGCTCGGAGAAGTTTGATTGTCTGAAGTCTTCTCTCAATTCGTCAAAGTCTGTCTACATCCAGTTTTGTTCCATTGCTGGCGAGGAGCTGTGTTCCTTTGGAAGGGGATAGGCACTCTGATTTTTAGAATTTCCAGCTTTTCTGTACTGCTTTTTCCCCATCTTTGTGGTTTTATCTACCTTTGATCTTTGATGATGGTGACATACAGATGGAGTTTTAGTGTGGATGTCCTTTCTGTTTGTGATTTTTCCTTCTAACAGTCAGGACCATCAGCTGCAGGTCTGTTGGAGTTTTCTCAAGGTCCACTCCAGACCCTGTTTGCCTGGGTATCAGCAGCGGAGGCTGCGGAAGACTGAATACTGCTGAACAGCAAATGTTGCTGTCTGATCATTCCTCTGGAAGCTTTGTCTCAGCAGTGTACCCGGCCATGTGAGGTCTGAGGTGTCAGTCTGCCCCTAGTGGGGGATGTCTCCCAGTTAGGCTACTCGGGGGTCAGGGATCCACTTGAGCAGACAGTCTGTTCGTTCTCAGATCTCAAACTCTGTGCTGGGAAAACCACTACTCTTTTCAAAGCTGTCAGACAGGGCCATTTACATCTGCAGAGGTTTCTGCTGCCTTTTGTTTGGCTATGCCCTGTCCCCAGAGGTGGAGTCTACAGAGGCAGGCAGGCCTCCTTGAGCTGCGGTGGGCTCCACCTAGTTGGAGTTTCCTGGTGGCTTGGTTTACCTACTTAAGCCTCAACAATGGCAGGCGATCTTCCTCCAGCCTTGCTGTCGCCTTGCAGTTAGATCTCAGACTGCTGTGCTAGCAATGAGGGAGACTCCGTGGGCATAGGACCCTCCAAGCCAGGCACGGGATATAATCTCCTGGTGTGCCGTTTGCTAAGACCCTCAGTAAAGCACAGTATTAGGGTGCGAGTGACCTGATTTTCCAGGTGTTGTGTGTCATGCTTTCCCTTGGCTAGGAAAGGGAATTCCCTTGCCCCTTGCATTTCCCAGGTGAGGCGATGCCTTGCTCTGCTTCAGCTCTCACTCCTTGGGCTGAACCCACTGTGCTGCACCCACTGTCCAACACACCTCAATGAGATGAACCTGGTACCTCAGTTGGAAATGCAGAAATCACCTGTCTTCTGTGTGGCTCACACGGGGAACTGGAGGCTGGAGCTGTTACTATTCGGCCATCTTGGTGCAGATCAACAAATAATTTCTTCAATTTTACAAGATGTTAATAATGTCATAGTGGTTATGGTAGAAAATGTTTTTTTTTTTTTTTTTTTGGAGATACATACTGAATTACATGTGGATATGTCGTGATATCTGGTATGTGCTTTAAAATACTCTAGCCCAAATGGAGAAACTAAAAAATCATAATAATAGAGAAGAAAAAATAAACTTTAAAAACGTGGAAAAATTGTGATAGTTGAATGTAGGTGAGTTGTATATAGGGATTATACTATTTTTATCTATGTTTGCATATTTTAAATTATTTATAATACAGCATGTTTAAAATCTCACTGAAAATGAGCCCAGATACTAAATCAATAATTCAGAAAGATTGAATGCTAATAAATATCTCACCAAAATCACAAATAAATAGCCTTCATAAAACTGACTCTAAAACAAAAGGAGAAAGAAATATGATCGGAATTGGTGAATATGAAAAATCATTTTTAAAAACTTTTGGAAATAAAATAAAATCACAAAATCAGTAAGCAGGATAAATTCTAGGCTGTAGACTATATAACACAAAGAAGTAAAATAAATTACAAGAGAGTATGAAAGAATTAATTTTGTAGGAATTCCAGAGAAATTAAAATTTCAAGAGCAGTTAAGAGACAAGAATAAAATGGGAGGATTTTAAAATTAGACCAAAAAAAAAAAAACGGCCCAACAGAATAAAATGGACAAAATGGCACAAAAACAGTGTTTGAGAATATGTACTTAAGAACCATTGTAGAAAAGCTAGAGTGAGGACTCACGTTGAAACATGACTCAGAATCAAATGATATAAATAAAATGACATATAGATATAGTGGGAAGCTGCAACCATCAAATATAAAGAGAAAGAAAAATCCTTAAAGTTAGCACACTGCAAAGGTACATTCCTGATTGTATCAGTTAATCATTATTGAACACATTTCTTATTTTTGTTGTTTTTTTTAATAGTGACTCTATCAAATAAATCTTTAAAAAATCATTTATTTCAATAGGAATGAGATATATAGAAGTAGGCAGTACAGGTCTAAATAGAGTGGGTTCACAATGCCATGAAGTATCTAGCCTCCTTAAGTATGATTTTAAAAAGAAAACAATAAAGGGTATTTTGAGAAAATATGCAGTGTCATTAATAAATTAAGTAATTATGTAGAAGTGTCAGAGGCATTGGAACCAGAGCGTGTGACTCCATTTTTAATAGGGGCTGAGTAAAATGAGGCTGAGACTTGCTGGGCTGCATTCCCAGCAGGTTAGGTATTTTTAGTCATAGGATGAGTTAAGAGGCCTGCACAAGTTACAAGTCCCAAAAACCCTGCTGATAAAACAGGATGCCATAAAGATACCAACCCAAAACCTGCAAAACCAAGATGGCAATGAAAGTGATCTCTGGTCATTCTCACTTCTCATTACATGCTAGTTATAATGCATTAATCTGCTAAAAGAGACTCCCACCAGCACCATGAAAGTTTACAAATGCCATGGCAACATCCAGAAGTTATCCTATATGATCTAAAATTGGGAGGAACACTCAGTTCCATTTCTCACCCCTTTCCAGAAAAACGTATGAATAACCTACCCCTTGTTTACCATTTAATCAAGAAATAACCAAAACAATAGCTAACCAGCAGCACTCAGAGTTACTATGTCTATGGAGTAGCCATTATTTTATGTCTTTACCTTAATAAACTTGCTTTCACTTTACTCTGTGGACTTGCACAAAATTCTTTCTTGTGTGAGATCCAAGAACCCACTCATGGGTTCTGGATCAGGACCCCTCTCCAGTAACAGAAGCAAGTATCATGTTTGGAAAATAATAGTACTAAAAATATAGTAATAATTATTCAGTAGGTGCCTACTGGAGTGTCTAACATATAGTTAGCTGTTTAATACATTGCAAAAATTGTTATAATGTTCTTCTCCAAATATTTAAAAAGACCATAAATAAACTACATTATTTATAAAATTTGGCAAATAATTTTCTTAAAAGAAATCATTAAGAAGAGTTGCTTGGCCAGGCGAGGTGGCTCATGCCTGTAATCCCAGCACTTTGGGAGGCCGAGATAAGTGGATCACTTGAGGTCAGGAGTTTGAGATCAGCCTGGCCAACATGGTGAAACCCAGTCTCCACTAAAAATACAATAAAAATTAGTCGGGCGTAGTTGTGTGCACCTTTAGTCCCAGCTATTCAGGAGACTGAGGCAGAAGAATTGTTTGAACCCAGGAGGCAGAGGTTTCAGTGAGCCGAGATCATGCCACTACACTCCAAACTGGGGGACAGAGTGAGACTTTGTCTCAAAAAAATAAAACAAAAAAGCAAAAAAACAACAACAAAAAAAGGAGTTGCTCAAAGCCATTTATTTACTATCAGATAGATATTAAAGGAGAAGGTTTTGATTGTGGTAGAGTCTTCTTAACTAAGGCCCAGATGCAATTTTTTCATCTCACATCATTCCAGTAGCCAGCATGGCTTTCTGCTAATAGTATATAATGTATCATAGCTACACACTATGGTACGGACAATAAGTCTACATTTATTTCAGAGGAATTTAAAGATAAGTATCATTCTTGTTTTTTTATTTTTTTCATTCTTCCTTAACTTTAAGCAAGCATTGAATAGAAAGAATGCTGCAAACCCTAAGACTGTAAAAGAACATTGACAAGCAAAGCTTGCCATAGTTGGTTTCCTTCAATGAATCAGTTTTGTTGTGCATTTTTTTCTTTTGATTTCTAAAATTTAAAACTGGAGTTATCTGAGTGTTAGCAGTGAGGAATCACTGTGGGCCTGCGGCAACTTGATTCTTACCTCCTCAGAGGAAAGAATTTGACTGAGGGGCATAAGGCAGAATGAGAGACTAAGACAAGTTTAAGAGCAGCAGTGAAAGTTTATTGAAAAGTTTTAGAGCAGGAATGAAACGAAGTATACTTGGAAGAAGGCCAAGTGGGCAACTTGAGAAATCCAAAGGCACCGTTCATCCCTTGACTTGGGGTTTTATACATTGGCATGGTTCTGGGGTTTCTGTTTTTCTTCCCTTGATCTTTTTCTTGAGGCAGGCTGTCTGCATATGCAGTGACATGCCAGCACTTGGGAGGGGCCACATGCACAGTGTGTTTACTGAAGTTTTGTGCATGCTCATTTGAGGCATTTGCTCCTTACCAGTGGAGCATTGCTAGAGGAAGGTCATATACTGGTTAAATTCCCCCATTTTGCCTCTCAGTGTGCATGCTTGAACCCTCTTGCCCAACTCCTGAGATCTTATCAGGAAGCTGCTGATCACCAGCTTCAGGTGTTTTCTGTCTATTGAGAGACTACCTTTCCTTGGTGCTGGCTGTGATCAAATATTACTTTTAAGAGACAGTATAACAACTCCCTGACCATTACCTGATGGTCAGCAGATATTCTGGGAGGACGGGGTACATCGCCTGCCCTGCTCATATCTGCTTAGTTACCTACTGTAATAAAAGGTTTCTTTTGTTATTGTTGCTGCTGTTGTTCTGATTACTACTATTGATTTACATTATAAAAGGTTCTTGTGCCACTTTCAACATTATTTTGTAACCTAATACAAACCTTAATCAATAATTGAAACATTTAACTAAGCCATATCTCTAACTCCATTTTTTAACTTTTTACTAGATTTTTAAAATTTATGTTTGCAAAATCTATTATGATAATTTCAGAGCTCCTTGTTCATTTTTGATTATATGAGATAAAAGTTTGAATATTTCATGCTTCACGTAATCTCTTATGCTGACAGGTTCATGAAGCCCCAGCTCGCATGTCAAATAAGTAGTAATCCAACCAGAGGTTTTAAACAGATACTTCCAATCTCAGACTATCCGATTTTTATATATATGCAAATTACTATGTTTTAATGATACTACAGTGTACTAATATAATACATTAGTCTTTTTTTCTTGGAATATTGCTTTCCAGAGTTCGTATGATAGAGCAATTTTTACCTATTTATTATGGAAAATAAAAATGACAGTGATAAACTGAATACACTTCAGTTTTAAGTTTACCTTGCAAAATACTAGCAATATTTTCTTAGAAGCTATAATTTAGTTCTAACATAGGAAATAATCCATACATTAAAACTAAAACATAAAATATTTAATCTTTTCAGATTTTTGACATTAGAACAATAACTGCAACAAAAATATAGCCTATTATATTTTATAAGCCTAATCTCATCTTATTATAATATGTCCGCCTCTTCACGGACAGGTCTATTAAGAAAACAGTATATGACTTTCAGTTTCAGCTCTAACATATGACTTGGAAGTTGTCACTCCTGTTCTTAAGCAGGAACAAATTGGATAAACTTAAAATCAATGAGTTTTCTTGAACCTATCGAAGAACTGAGATTTCAGTGCGGCTTCTTCAAACATCTAGAGAGACAGAAGCATCCAGAGAGTTATAACAGAAGCCACTTCTAAAGCCATAAACTGGTAGGAAAACAGAAATAGCAATTGTGATAAATTTCTGCAGACTAAGTGTGGACAAGAACGAGAGTGAGAAACTCTTGGGGTTGTAGTTGGAAAGGCTCCCCCATACTTCTGTGGGCTTTACTTCTAGTAACTTCACTGATTTCTTATAGATTTAAAATCCTCTCATGGCTTTGGTTAGGTGAATAGTTAAAAAATGTACCAACAGCTTCTCCATAACAAAGGACTACTCTTTAGAGAAAAATACTTTGCCAGAGCCTTATCTCAGCTGGGAAAGGGAAGTCATCAGGTTTAAGTCTCCCTGAACTTTCCTGCTCCATCTAGGGAAAAAAAGCCACTATAGTCAACAGACATTAGGGCTTCAAGGAAAAAGATTAAGAACGTTACAGCCAGCCAAGAAAGTAAGAAACAGGAGAAGATAAAGCGATACTACTGCAGAAACACTTATGAAGTTCACAGCTCCAAGATGCAAGGTTCACATAAAGACTGAGGTTTAATCAGAATATTACAAAACATCCTCCTATTTCTTGCCTTACCATAGCACTAACAAAGTTCCACTATTATAATAGCTAATTATAGCTGAAAGAGCTTCTAGCACAGGCTCTACTTTGAGAATACAACTTAGGGAAACCAAAGTCAAGATGCAGGAGAAAAACAAGAACACTAAGTAATCTGAAGTATCTGACACCTATAGCTATAGGTTATACAACACACATTTAACTGTTCAACCAACGGCCAGATTGACAACTGCTATTTAACTCAGTTTTTATTACTTGATACAGTATGCCCTGCTCTCAGTAAAAAAAAAAAAAAAATTATAATTCATGCCAAAGGTAAGAAAAATCACAGTTTAAAGACACAGAGCAATAATCAGAACCAGAATAATATGACACAGATATTAAAATTACTAGACAAGGAATTTTCAATAACTGTCATTAACATAGTGAGTGCCCTAAATAAAACAGTAGACATCATGTAAGAATAAATGGGTAATGTAAGCACAAAAAATGATACTCTAAGAAAGAAACAAAAGAAAATTATAAATTATTAGAGGTCCTTTGTGGCTCCATTCAAATTTTAGGATTTTCTTTTATATTTCTGTGAAGAATGTCATTGGTATTTTGATAGAAATTTCATTGAATCGACAGATTGATTTGGGTAGTATGGATATTTTAACAAGGTTAATTCTCTCAATATATGCATGAGATATCCTTTCATATTTGTTATTAGTATCATCTTCAATTTCTTTATCAGTATCTTATAGTTTTTATTATAAAAATTATTCCTTTTCTTGGTTAAATTTATTCTCAGATTTTTTTTTTTTTGTAGCTATAGTAAATGAGATTGCTTTCTTGATTTCTTTTTCAGATAGTTTATTACTGGCATGCAGAAATGCTACTGACTTTTGTAGAATTTTATATCCTGCAATTCTTCTGAATTCTTTTATTTGTTCTTTTTCAGTGGAATTTTTAGGGTTTTCTACATATAAGATAATGTTAGCTGCAAATAAGGACAGTTTGATTTTCCCAATTCCAATGTAGATGCCCTTTATTTATTTATCTTGCTTAATTGCTCTGGCTAGGACTTTGAGTACTGTGTTAAAAAAAGTAGTTCAAGTGGGTGTCCTTGTCTTGCTTCACATCTTAGAGAAAAACTTTCAACTTTTTTCTGTTTAATATGAAGTTAGTTGTGGGTGTGTCATAATGGTCTTTATTCTGTTGAGGTATGTTTCTTCTATACCTAGAGTTTTGAAAGTTTTTATCACCAAGTCATGTTGAATTTTATCAAATGCTTTTTCTACATCTATTGAAATGATCGTATGATTTTTTGCTTGATTATGTTAATGTGATGTGTCATATTTATTGATGTATGTACAGTGAACCATCCTTGCATCCCTGGGACGAATCTCATTTGATCACAGTGAATAATTTGTTTAATGCACTGGTGACTTTGGTTTGCTTATAGTTTTTTGAATGTGTCAGCTCCCAGAAAGAGCTTGCTGGCCATGAGAAATCGATGCCCACAGCTAAAGTTGATTTTGCTCTGTCTCTTCTCTGTGTGAGCAAAGCATTATTCTATTCAGTGCTTGACTGCAATGTGTTTGTCTTGGCAACTCTGATACCAAGATGTAGTAGGTAGAAGTATGCAGACTTCTATTTGAGGTACTTCTATTGAGAGGTGCTCAGCGTGTGGGCACGCACACACAAACACACACAAAGATGTGCTTATGTTAAAATGACAAAAGAGGCAAATGAAAGAACTTCCAATAGCCAAAGCTGGATCAATTTGAACAACAAAATAAATGAGGTAATATTTATACAAAATAGTAATGTTTATACAAAATATACTAATATACAAAATAGATATATATGATTCATACTGATATAGGTATAATTCAATGAATAAATAAAGGAGATGAGACAAAACTCCCATGTAGAAGAATTTTTGACTAATTTATGGAGACACATTGTCCTCAACTCCTTAAGTGTGGGCTGTGCATAATGCCGTCTTTTCAAATAAGTATAGAAATGAGAGGGGAAAGAGTAATTTTTCATTGGAGAAACCTGACAAATACTACTACAGCCAGTTGATCAACATTAACATCAACAGTGGTGAATCATGTGGATAGTATGTAACTTTGATATGATGTGATAATAATGGCACTTTACCTCTGTGGTCTTTTTCCCCAATACCCATAACCCCAGTCTACTCATGAAAATAACATTAAACAAATTGCAATTGAGGGACATTCTACAAAATACCTGATCAGTACTTCTCACATTGCTAATGTCATCAAAAACTAGGAAAGTCTAAGAAACTGTCATAGGCAAGAATATCCCTAATATAATGTTTGATATTCTGAATCGAGTCTTGAAACATAAAAAATAACCATATGTAAAAACAAAGAAAAATATGAGTAAAGTATCAATAATGGTTCTTTACTTGTGAGAAATGTATCATACTAATGTAAGATATTAGTAATAGGGAACACTATGTGTTCGGTATGTGGGAACTCGGAATTATCTTTGCAACTTTTCGGTATATCTAAAACTACTCTAAAATAAAAACGTGACTTTAAAAATACTATATGTACAAAATACATTGAGAAAGTGCTTAAATTATGTAATGTATTTGACAAAGTAAAGAAAATTTTTCCTGAAGTTAAAAATTCTGAAATATAAAATATATTTAAATGTAGAAATATAGTAATTGACTTCATTAACATGTAACTTATTCTAATTGAACGGTATTATGTCAGTAGAAACCAGCTTTAGCAGATAGAATATTTTTTAACTGACAGTTTTAGTACTCAGATAATATTGACCAGTTTTTCTTGAATTATAGTATTAAAAATATTTGATACGAGTTGCAAAGGGAGTAATTATTTCATCCCTTTTTTGTGTGTTTCTGGATATAAAATACAAAGTTGCTTCTTTCTGACATTAATGATGGTTTTATTTCTTTGTGCCTCAAGTAGGGTTGCTTCCCTTAACTTGCTTAAATGCCCTACAGAAGAGAAGACAGACAGAAATGTATCCAATACAAGCATTGATGATTGTGATAAAATCAAATTTATTTAAGTAAGCCTCTCTGGGAATGAGTCACTTTGAAAAGATCTATATTATTTTCTTCATCTGGGTACCTGTTTAACCAAATAATTGAATACACAAACCTTTTTTTCAAGACTTAGAGTAAACTTGAAATTTTAAAATTAAACAATACCTAATTATAAATATCTACTATATTATCATTAGGAAAATATTACTGCTGTAAAATAATACATTAATTTATAAAAGCACTTTACCCTTTATTGCAAGATTTTGCTTTAAATTTTACCTAAGAGAAAATGCTTAAAATAAACATATACGGATCTCTGAAAAAATTTTCATGAGAGTGTCTACCTACTTTCAGTGTAACATAAAGACAAGAGCAATTCTCATATTACTGTATTACTGTAGATTAATTCATGAAACCTTGCATAATGTCACAGAGCCTGTGAGCATTAGAGCTTTAGAGCTGAGATATGAAACCAGGCAGTCTGGCTCCAGAGTCTGTGCTTTCAACCACTCTACTCTCTCCAGGACGCAAACTGATTGTTGTTAAGTCTTAAAGTCTTGTTAATTAAGAGAGATGACAAACAAAAGACAGGAAGAAACATAAAGCTCATATTTTAGGGGTCCTTCTGGGTGTGTCCTGGGGTTGATAATGTATGATTAAGGCATCCAAATGTTCTTCCCTTGGAAACCCATTCTCAGTGTTTCTTGAAGTGATTCTTAGGGTTTGAGGGAAAGTAGGGGGTATTCCATTAAGGCTAAAATAATCAGGACATTTCAGAGCCTGACTGAAAAATGGCAAAATTCTATTGATTATAAAGAATCAGAATGAGTTGCCAGCATGAGACATGTGATATATGTAACAAAGAGTGCATATGCTGTCATCCTCACTTGGGTTACAGCAAGAAGTAGTGACAACCTTGCCACCATGAGGTGTACTACTTATTCTTTTGTTATCAAGTATCAGGGGAAAATCTTTGGATAGCAACATCATTTGTCAGCCGAAGTTTTCTAAGTGTGAGGGAAAATCTCAGGCCTAAATTAACATGTAAGCTCCTTCTAGTCTGACCCTCTTGTATTCCCTTGATGCTATAGGTTAAATGTTTGTGTCCCCTCAAAAAATCCATATGTTGGAATCCAAACCTCAAGCTGATGGTGTTAGAAAGTGAGACCTGTTGGCGGTATTTGAGTTATGAGGGTGGAACCATCATAATTGGGATTAGTGTCTTCATAGAAAAAGAGAGACCACAGAAAGCTAGCTCACCTCTTCCAATGTGTGAGGACACAGATAAAAGAATGAGAAAGGGCACCTTCACCAGAAATTGAATCTGCTTACACTTTGATCTTGAGTTCACAGATTCCAGAACTGTGAGACAACAATTTTTTGTTGATTATAAGGTACCCAGTTGATGGTATTTTGTTATAGCAGCCTGAATAGACTAAAATGCTTCATGTTTATGGCAACTCCTCAGTCCTTTTTGGTCTCTTGAATTTCTTCAATTTCTATACTGTTCAAAAGGCATTTTAATCACTTTGACTTCATTTCTCTTTCTCCAGTTAAAATGGAGTTTTCATTCCTATACACCAATAACAAGAAAAACAGAGCCAAATCATGGGTGAACTCCCATTCACAATTGCCACAAAGGGAATAAAATACCTCAGAATGCAACTGACAAGGGATGTGAAGCACCTCTTCAAGGAGAACTACAAACCACTGCTCAAGGAAATAAGAGAGGATACAAAAAAATGGAAAAACATTTCATGTTCATGGATACGATGAAGCAATATCGTGAAAATGGACATACTGCCCAAAATAATTTATAGATTCAATGCTATCCCCATCAAGCAACTATTGACTTTCTTCAGGGAATTAGAAAAAGCACTTTAAATTTCATATTGAACCAAAAAAAAAGCCCACATTGTCAAAAAATCCTAAGCAAAAAGAACAGAGCTGGAGGTACCACACTACCTGACTTCAAACTATACAACAAGGATATAGTAACCAAAACTGCATGGTACTGGTACCAAAACAGATATATAGACCAATGGAACAGAACAGAGCCCTCAGAAATAATACCACACATACAACCATCTGATCTTTGACAAACCTGACAAAAACAAGCAACGGGAAACAGATTCCCTATTTAATAAATGGTGTTGGGAAAACTGGCTAGCCATATGCAGAAAACTGACCTCTTCCTTACACCTTATACAAAAATTAACTCAATATGGATTAAAGACTTAAAAAAAGACCTAAAACCATAAAAACCCTGGAAGAAAATCTAGGCAATACCATTCAGGATATAGGCATGGGAAAAGACTTCATGACGAAAACACCAAAAGCAATGGCAACAAAAGCCAAAATTGACAAATGGGATCTATTTAAACTAAAGAGCTTCAGCACAGCAAAAGAAACATCTTCAGAGTGAACAGGCAACCAAAGAATGGGAGAAAATTTTTGCAATCTATCCATCTGACAAAGGGCTAATGTCTAGAATCTACAAAGAAACAAATTTACAAGAAACAAAACAACGCCATCAAAAAGTGTGTGAAGGATATGAATAGACATTTCTCAAAAGAAGACATTTATGCAGCCAACAAACATATTTAAAAAAAGGCTCTGGTCATTACAGAAATGCAAATCAAAAGCACAATTAGATATCATCTCATGCCAGTTAGAACAGCGATCATTAAAAAGTCAGGAAACAACAGATACTGGACAGGATGTGGAGAAATAGAAATGCTTTTACCCTGTTGGTGGGAGTGTAAATTAGTTAAACCTTTGTGAAAGACAGTGTGGTGATTCCTCAATGATCTAGAACCAGAAATACCATTTAACCCAGCAATCCCATTATTGGATATATACCCAAAGGATTATAAATCATTCTTCTATAAGGACACATGCACACATATGCTTATTGCGGCACAGTTCACAATAGCAAAGACTTGTAACCAACCCAAATGCCCATCAGTGATAGACTGGATAAAGCAAAGGTGGCACATATACACCATGGAATACTATGCAGCCATAAAAAAGGATGAGTTCATGTCCTTTGCAGTGACATGAAGCTGGAAACCATCATTTTCAGCAAACTAACACAAGAACAGAAAACCAAATACCACGTGTTCTCACTCATAAGTGGGAGTTGAACAATGAGAATATAAGGACACAGAGAGGGGAATATCACACACCAGGGCCTGTCAGGGGGTGGGGGGCTAGGGAATGGATAGCATTAGGAGAAATATCTAATGTAGATGACAGGTTGATGGGTAAAACAAACCACCATGGCACGTGTATACCTATGTAAAAAACCTGCATGTTCTGCACATGTATCCCAGAACTTAAAATTTAAAAAAAAAATTTTTTTAATCGAGTTTTGCTTTTTGTTTGTTTGTTTTGGTTGTGTTTGTTTGTTTTGAGACAGAGTCTTGCCCTGTTACCCAGGCTTGAGTGCAGTGGCGTGATCTCAGTTTACTTCAATCTCTGCCTCCCGGATTCAAGCAATTCTCCTACCTCAGCACACACTAGTAGCTGGGTTTACAGGCATCTGCCACTACACCTGGCTAATTTTTGTATTTTTAGTAGAGACAATGTTTCACCATGTTGGCCAGGGTGGTCTTGAACTCCTGACCTAGGTGATCCATCCGCCTCAGCCTCCCAAAGTGCTGGGATTACAGGAGTGAGCCATGCGCCCTGCCAAGAATGATTCTTCGTATTTTCCACAGAGCCCAGCCTAGTGACCGGCACACAGCAGATCTTAATAAAAAAGCTCGTATAGCAAGGTAATGAAGCAAATTCTGAACGACAGTTTTGCTATTCAAACAATTGTGTACAAATAGCTCTTAAATGAATTGCTATTATAAAAACATATAGAAAGTAAAACCAGTAGTTGTTTGATTTTCATCAAAATACTTTTTCTGTCTGATATTTTCTTTGAGTTGAGTTCTTATTTTGGTGTTAAGATTACTCTAGATGAATCAATATTGAGTTAGATGAAGTATAACATCAGAAGAGTTGCATTAAGAGCATAACTTGTATCAGCTTTATAATTCATCTTCCCAGAACCCTGCTGAAGGGCTAAATAGCCAATTCTGTTAGTCCTGGCAGTCATAGCCAAAGTACAATAGTATCTGTCCCTGAAAAGGAGCACATTATCAAACTAGGCAACAAACAAAACAAAAGGCACTGGTTCCTGGACTTTCAACAAATCTATTGTTAATCTTGTTAAGATTTTAATAATTTCCCCATGCCAAACTGACCTGGTTAATTACCTTTGATTTTGCTGTCAGTTCCATTTCTAACTAATGTTAGTCTCATTTCCCTTTTGATTATTGTTGCTTTGATGGAAAATATTTAAGTTCCCTTGGGAAGATTATATTGGCAGGAAAGATAAAAGCATTGAAAAAATAATGATTAGTACCAGAAATCCGTTAATATTGAGAATACTGAGTCAAAGTGAATAAAAATAACAGCAATTAAAAATTTTAGTAAAACATAATCAGCTTTTTACATGAGCTTTGGAAAGCAGTGACTATTTCTGAGAGTAAATATACAACCAGGCAACAGGAGGAAACACAATGATACATGCTTCAGTTGAAGCAAGATTTTAAACCCTTCAAAATAGAGGTGATGTCAGAGACCTGTCTGTCTAAAACTGCCCTTGATTCAACCCTCCTCCTGGGATCCACTAAATGCTTGCTCAGTGCTACAGAGTGAATAATTCATTCCCTGGGCTTCCCCTCACAGTCAACATGGAAGTGGAAAGGTCTTTGAAAGTTCACTGGTTAGTGAATAATGGCACTACTTAGAAGTGCACCAGTGAATAAAATACATGTGAGACACCAGTAAGTGATGGACTAATTCAGGACTGTCCAATAGAAATACAACGCAAGTCACATACGGAATTTTAAATTTTCTAGTAGACACATTAAAAGCTACAAACAAACAGATGACATTAATTTTAAGAATAAAATATTTAATCCAATGCATGCAAAAGATTATTGCAACATGCAATCAATTTGAAAACTATTGATTATTGATTCAATCTCCTTATTCTTTATTAATCAGTTTAGATTTTTCTATTTCATTATAATTCAGTCTTGGTACATTATAGTTTCTAGGAATGTATCCATTTATTCTAGCTTATCTAATTTGTGAAACATAATTGTTGATATTACTTTCATATGATCCTTTGTATATCTGCAGTATCAATTGTAAGGTACATAGCAGATCTTAATAAAAGCCTGTATAGCGAAGTAATGAAGCAAATTCTGAATGACAATTTTGCTATTCAAACAACTGTACACATAGCTCTTAAATGAATTGCTATTAAAAAAACATATAGAAAATAACACCAGTAGTTGTTTGGTTTTCATAAAAATACTTTTTCTGGCTGATATTTTCTCTCTTTTATTTATAATTTTATTCATTTGAGTTCTCTCTTGTTTTTACTTGATTAGTCTAGGTAAAGGTTGTGCATTTTGTTTATCTTTTGCATAAAACCAACCCAATTTGGTTTCTCTTTTCTATTATTTTTCTATTCTATTATTTATTTCTGCTGCAGTCTTTAGTATGTCTTTCCTTCAGCTAATCAGGGGCTTGGTTTATTATTTTCCTAGTTCCTGAAGGTGCAATATTAAGGTCTTTCTTTCTTTTTTATTTTTACTTATTTGAAATTCAGGGGAACATGTGCAGGTTTGTTATATAAACATTTGTCTAGGGTGTTTGTCATGCACAGATTCTTTTGTCACACGGGTGTTTGGCATTTGTAGCTATGAATTTCCCTCTCAGGTCTGCTTTTGCTACATCCTACAAGGTTTTATGTGTTGTACTTTTATTTTTTAAAATATTTTTTGTTTTTCTTTTGATTTCTCCTTTAACACATGGGTTGTTCAAGACTGTACTATTTCCACATTTTTGTGAATATTCTAATTTTCCTCTTATATTGATTTCTAATTTTATACCACTGTTGTTGGAAATAATACTTGATATGATTTCAAAGTTTTTTAATTTGTTGAAATGTATTTTGTAGCTTAATATGTGATTTATTATGTAGAATGTTCTGTGCATGCTTGAGAAGAAGGTATACTTTGTTGTTGTCAAGGATAAAGTTCCGTATATATGTTAGGTCCATTTGGTCTATAGTGTTGTCCAAATTCATGGTTTACCTTTTGGTGTTTTCACTCTTTATTATATAGCTATTGTTGAGAGAGGGTATTAACGCCCCTTACTATTATTGTTTTGCTGTTTATTTATCCTTCCAGTTCTGATAGTATTTCCTTTATATATTTAGGTGCTCTGATGTTTGGTGTATAACTGTTTACAATTGTTATATTTGCCAGGTAAATTTACCACTCTTCATCATGTAAGGATCCTCTTTTTGTCTTGTTACTATTTCTCACCAAAAATGTATCTTATCTGATATAAATATAGGCATCTATGCTCTCTTTTTGTTACTATTTGCATGGAATATCTTTTTCCATTCTATAGTTTAAACTTGCATGTGTTCTTAAGTCAAAAAAAATCTCTTGTAGCAGCATATCAGTGGATCTTGCTTTTTAATCCATTCAAATACACTATGTCTTTTGATTGGATAATTTAATCCATTAACATTTAAAGTAAATACTGAGAGATAAGGACTATTGCCATTTTTAGAATTGTTTTCTGAATATTTTATAATTTAATTGTTCCTTTATTCCTTTTACTATCTTTCTTTGTGATTTCATGATTCTATTAAATTTTTATTTTATTTTTGGTGGTATGCTTTTATTCCTTTTTCTTAATCTTTTGTGTATCTACTAGAGATATTTACTTGTGGTCACAATAAGGATTACATAATCATCTTACCATTTGAACATTCTATTTTAAGCTGGTAACAACTTAACTTTGATTGAATTCAAAACATTTATACTTTTACTTCCTCTCTCATATTTTATATTATTAATGTTGCAATTTACATCTTTTTATTATTTTGTTTTTCCATTAAAATTATTAGTTATTCTTAATATGTATGTTTTTAATTTTTATATAAGAAGTGAAAGCAGCACCATCACTACAATATTACAGAATTTTGAATTTGACTAAACATTTTGAATGTTTACCTGTACAGTTGGTTTTATACCTTCATAGGATTTTATGTTGTTAATTAGAGTCATTTCACTTGATCTGAAGAACTTCCTTTGGCATTTCTCGTAAGACAGGCCTAGTGATAATGAACTCCCATCACCTTTTGAGTTTTTATATTTATTTCATTATTGAAGGACAGCTTAGCCAGATATAATATTCTGGTTGCCAGTTTTTTCTTTCACTGTCTTAAATATATCATCCCACTCTCTCCTAGCCTCCAAGGTTTCTGTTGAGAAATACATTGGTAGTCTAATTGAAATACATTGGTACTTTGGGCTGGGCTTGGTGGCTTCCATCTGTAGTCCCAGCACTTTGGAGGCCGAGGTGGGTGGATCAGGAGGTGAGGAGTTGGAGACCAGCTTGGCCAACATGATGAAGTCCCGTCTCTACTAAAAATACAAAAAAAATTAGCCAGGCGTGGTGCTGGGCACCTGTAATCCCAGTTACTTTTGAGGCTGAGGCAGGAGAATCACTTGAACCCAGAAGGTAGAGGTTGCAGTGAGCCGAGATCATGCCACTGCACTGCAGCCCAGGTGACAGTGTGAGACTCTATCTCAAAAAAATAAAAAATAATAAATACACTGGTACTCTGGTGGTCTTGTGCATATCTTTTCTTGATGCTTTCAATATTTTCTTTGTCCCTGACTTTGTTAATTTAATTATAGTATTTCTGGGTGTAGGCCTTTTCAGATTCAAGCTATGTTGGGACATTTTGTCCTCATAAATCTGCATATACATTTTCCTCCTCAAATTTGAAACACTTTTAGACATTATTTCTTTAAACTATATTTTTGTGCCATTTTCTTTCTTCTCCTTTTGGGATTTCATATGCAGATACTGTTTCACTTGAGCATTTCCCATAAGTCCCAGACCTTTCCCCACTTTTTTAGTTCTTTTATTCTCTTCACTCTCTTGACAGATAATTTCAAATGACCTGTCTTCCAGGTTGCTGATTATTTCTTCTTGATAAAGTCTGAAATTGTCCTTTGAGTTTCTTAGTCCAGGCATTGTATTCTTATTCTCTAGGTTTCTTTTTGAGGTTTTTTTTAATTATTCCTATTTCTTTGTTGAACTACTTATTTTGTAGATACTTACTTTCCTAATTTCATGTAGTTATCTATTATGTTAGCTTGTAGTTCACTGAACTTCTTTAAAATAATTAGTCTGAATCATTTGTCAGTCAGTTTGTAGATTTCCATTTCTTCGAATTCCATTATTGGAGCTTTATTAGTTTACTTTGGTGGTGTCATATTTCCCTGACTCTTTATTATCCTTTTATCTTTGTGTTGTTATCTGCACATTTGAGGAAATGGCCATTTCTTCCAGCCTTTACAGGTTTGCTTTGGCAGGGAAAGACTTTTGCCAGTTAGTCCAGCCTAAAGTTCTGGATAAGTTAGCTAGTAGTATCTGTAGGTAGGCAAAGATTGCTATCAGAGTCTCTAGTTGGGCATAGTCACTGTGCTATGAAATCAGGCGTAAAGTTTGAACTCCATAGTTGGGTGGTCTGCTAGCTGTGCTTCGGATTTAGGCTGTGCTCTGTGGCCAGCTGGGGTCACTACTGGGCTTCCAGTTTAGGAGGAGCTATAAGTTGTGCCCTGCAGTTGTAGGGAGCTATAGCCTGGGCTCCTGAATCAAGCAGAACAACAGGCTATCATCTGTATTTGAGTGGAATCACTGGCTGAGCTTTGTGCCTGGGCTGTGCTCTGTAATTAGGCAGGGCCTTAATTTAGGCTCCACAGGGAGGAGACTGGGCTTTGCAGCAAGGCAGGGCTTTGCTCCATGGCCAGGAAGGTTGCTTACCAGGTGTATTAGTCCATTTTCATACTGCTATAAAGAACTGCCTGAGACTGTGTAATTTATAAAGGGAAGAGGTTTAATTGACTCACAGTTCACAGTTCAGCATGGCTGGGGAGTCATCAGGAAACTTACAATCAAGATAGAAGGTGAAGGGGAAGCAAGTCACCTTCTTCACAGGGCAGGAGGGAGGAGAAGTGGCAAGTGAAAGGGGAAGAGCCCCTTATAAAACCATTGGATCTTGTGAGAATTCATTCACTATCACGAGAACAGCATGGGAGAAACCAGCCCCATAATTCAATTACCTCCACCTGGTCTCCCCCTTGACATGAGGAGATTATGGGGATTACAATTCAAGATGAGATTTGGGTGGGGACACAACCAAACCATATCACCAGGCTTTCTTATTAGGTGCATCTGTAGGCTATGCTCCTCAAATGAACAGGGCTTCTGGCTTGGCTTCCTGCCAATCCAGAACCACACTCTGGGCTCTGAAAATGGGCAGAATTTCTCCTTGGGTTCTTTGGTCAGGCAGGACTACAGTCTATATTCTGCAGTTGCATAGGGTTGCTGAATGGGCTACCTGCTCAAGAAAAGCCAATAGCAATGCTCCAAGGTTGGGTTGGACCATTGACTATGGACCCCAGCTGGGGAGTACTGAGCCACTGAATCAACTCTGAGGGTAGGCAGAATGCAACAATTCTGGCTACATCACACTGCCTGCAGGGATACAATGCCTCTGCCAAGATCCATGTGCTGACTGCTGTAAACCCACCCCCTTTCTTTGTTCCTATGTGACTGCAAGTATTCTAGTTCCCCCAGTGCTCTCTGTGAAGAAGGATAGAAGTGGCCCTTCCAGAAGGCACGTCAATATGCTGGGAAGCTGTATATTGTTCTTGGGTTCTCCTTTCCCCACTGGACAAACTCTAGGCCTAAGGAAATCTCTCAGTGTGGGCTGTGCCAGCCTGGGGCAGGGAAAACACAGTGAAGGGGGAAGTATTCCTCTCACTTTTCTAATGTGGCTTTATGGGGCTTTTTGAAGTTTTAATGATGCCTCACCCTCAGATTCTGGGATTTTCACAGAGGCATTATTGTCAGTGACTAGTTTCTGGTTGGTATTTCTATAAGGAGAATTAGAGGTAGGACCTTCTATCCCACCATCTTGCTGATGTCACTCTAATGGTTACCTCCTAAAAAGTGGTTATGCTCATGAAGCATTTGATAAAATAATAATCCAAGGAGATTTTCTAGAATATGTTTATCATATACTTCTATTTTTTAAAATTAGTCTATATGAGGCCTTAAATTACACCCAATTTTTAAATATAGGAAATTGAGAACAATTAGCATAGAAATATTGGCAAAAATATACCACATGAGTATAAAGTAAGACACAGTGTGCTAACCAACTCTTGCTCACAGGCAAATGGAAGTAATTATAAGCCACTTAATCAAGACCTAAATCCAATTTTAAGCTGGGGAGAACAGAGACTCAGAACCAGGGATACAGCATGAAATATTATTACTAGAGTTGTCTTATGAGCAAGGATAATGCCTTAACTCTAATATTCATGAGTTTTAAAGGGCCATCTGGTAGGATTAATTAATCCAGAGCTTCCATCTGACAACAATTAAAAATCACAAGCTAAGGAGACAGAAGTTGAAATTCAACTATTATAAAGAGGAACAAAAGGGGGAAAATGGCAGTTAACTGGAGAGAAGATCAATTTTAAAAGTCTCATTCTTCCTGAAGAATTTAAAATTTCAGAGCTTGAGTAGGTTTTTAACACAGAGACCAAAAATTGGCTCCAAGCAATCAAGGAAGGTAGGAACCAAAGTTGAAGATGGTTCCTTCCTTTCTTTCTTTTTCTTTTTCTTTTCTTTCTTTCTTTCTCTCTCTCTTTCTTTTCTTTCTTTTTCTTTTCTTTTTGTCCTTCTTTTTCTCTTTCTTTCTCTCTCTCTCTTTCTTTCCTTCCTTCTTTCTTTCTTTTTCTTTCTTTCCTTTCTTTCTTCTTTTTCTCCTTCCTTCCTTCCTTTCTCCCTCCCTCCCTGCTTTCCTTCCTTCCTTCCTTCCTTCCTTTCTTCCTTCCTTCTTTCTCTCTCTCTCTCTTTTTTTTTTTTTTGAGACAGAGTTTTGCTCTTGTTGCCCAGGCTGGAGTGCAATGACATGATCTTGGCTCACTGCAACCTCCATCTCCTGGGTTCAAGTGATTCTCCTGCCTCAGCCTCCCAAGTAGCTGGGATTACAGGCATGCGCCACCACAACTGGCTAATTTTGTATTGCTAGTAGAGACGGAGTTTTGCCATTTTGGTCAGGCTGGTCTCAATCTCCTGACCTCAGGTGATTCACCCACCCTGGCCTCCCAAAGTGCTGGGATTACAGGTGTGAGCCATCATGCCCAGCCAATGGAGGTATTTTCTCAAGCTATGGATCTGACTGGTTCAATAATTTGTTGTACTGTGAATAAGAACACCCCATACATTTGGGAAATTAGAAATATAATGTCTAAGATGAATAAAATAGTTCCAATTAGTAAAATGACACCTCAATTGAGAAAATAGAGAAAGAGAGCAGGAGAAGAGATGAGAGAGAGATTTTGCATTTCATTTAGTATTTTTAGTTTCTCAACAATCTTAAAAGTTATATACTTTGCTTGTTTTAATGACAAGGAAACGGAAGCTTAGAAAAGGTAAGTGAATTTCTCAAAGGTAGATAGCAGATCTGCCTAATGCTAGACTCTGTGCAACCTTGTGAATGTATTACATAGTAAAACCACAAAGTCTTGCTCTAGCAGAGTGAAAAGAAATCTTTATCGTTTATAGAGACTGGCATGTGGCAGAACTGCTTAAGAATTTGAGAAATGAAATAAATAAATATCGAAGCTGCTGACATTTATTAATGCTGAAGGGTGAGCATCTAAAATAAATAATTGTTTGCTTAACAGAGCAGCTTCATTAGTGTTGGGTAGTATAAAATCAGATCCTGAGCTTAGAGTTGGTGAAGTGAAGAAGTGCATAACTGTGCATAAGAAAGAAATGAGGGCCGGCTGTGGTGGCTCACGCCTGTAATCCCAGCACTTTGGGATGCCAAGGTGGGTGGATCACCTGAGGTCAGGAGTTCAAGGCCAGCCTTGCCAACATGGTGAAACCCCATCTGTACTAAAATTATAAACATTAACCAGGTGTTGTGGCACAAACTTGTAATCCTAGCTGCTCAGGAAGCTGAGGCAGGAGGATCACTCGAACCCGGGAAGGTGGAGGTTGCAGTGAGCTGAGATAGCATCGTTGCACTCCAGCCTGGGCAACGAGAGCAAAACTCCATATCAAAAAATAAATAAATAAAATAATAAAAAGGGGATTTTAGCACTTGGAGGAGGGATTCCTGGAGAGAAAGATATTTAGCAACTCAAGAAAATGTAAGTAAGAGTTACAGCTTAAGAGTAGAAATTTCGAGAAATTTTGGATTGCATTTTAGGGTGGTAATGTTTAATATTCCACTGCATATTATTGCTTGTAATCCTCTTCTGTTATTCTCAAACCTACCTTTAGGAAAAGTTCGTTAAAAAAATCTTTGTATCAGTAAAACTTTGTGAGAATAAAAGAATCTGAAGAACATTTTGACTGATTTGAAGAAACACGTGAAACAATTAGCATCTTAAGGGGCAGAAGTAATAACAGGTAGGAAGTCAGACTAGGCTGACCCAGTAGAGATGACACCCTAGGAAACACTAAAATGTTAGATGAGACTTTCTACAGCATGAGGCTGGGAGATACAAGGCAACATCTTAGAACACTAAAGCAAAGAGCAACCTCAGAAGGCTGAAGGATACAGAGATATTTGAGCTTCATAAGAAAAGGTGCTGCCACCCTAAGGTCATTCTCTAAGTGTTGGAAATGAATTTTTGAAAGATAGGATCAATATTACCTACTTCTGGACAGCCCAGTTAATGAGGGGGCTGATGCTGTTTCTGATGGTGCCTCATTTGCCAGTCTGCAGTGTTTGGAGGAACGGAGGCAAGATGGTGCACTTCCGGGTTCTTCATCCCCACCCCCAGCTCTTCCCGCCCGCGCGAGGGTGCAGCCGGCGCCCGGGAAGGTGCAGATCAACTGGGTGTGCGCCAGGTGACGTCAATCCGAAGAGACCAAGATTTGCCTGGTCGCACCTGCGGAGCGCCCCTGACACGCCCGTGCCCCGCCTATTGCCCTCCCACTCCTAGAGGGGCCACTCTTGGCCATTGAGCCTCGCGGCCTTCTCACAGCCCGGGCGGCCTTCTCACAGTCCCGCTGCTGTCGGGATGTCGGGACTGTGGGAAGTCCGTCTGAGAGCCCCACCGGGGGACTCTGCCAGCCTCCTTTGCCAGAGGCCGACAGACTTCTTCTCCACACCTTAGGTTACTAAAATAAATGTGCAGTTTTGCTCCTACACTTGCCTACCCGCTGGTTCTTTTGTGCCCGCTCTGGGCTGGTCTTAGAAAAAACAAATCATGCAGAACTGAGATTATGAGCCTTTATGGCAAACCTCACCATCTCAAACATTTAAATTTTTCCAGTCATAAATTCATAGTATTCTAAGAATGTTTCACAATGTATCATTTCAAAAATAGATGCAAAAGTGATAACATAGATGTAAATTTGTATCACTTCTTTTGTCAGAAAAAAAATGAATTCTTAAAAATACTGTCTATGAATATTTCTGAGTAATGCTCATGGAAGCCCTGAGGTAAATGAATTTTGGTTTAGAAACCAAAAACTCTTCTGTAATATGCTTTTTCAATATCTGTGACTGTTAACTATATAGGAGAAATTATATTAAAAATGAAAAGGTTATTTAACAAGCTAGTGAGTGACTGTTTTTTTTTTTTTTTAACTGATGAAGTCTGTCTTTTGGGAACACTGCAGGGCAAACAAGCTTCTGATTGATTAATGACTGATGCAATAAAATTAATACACTCCTGTAAGTTACATGAAGCACAGGTCCAAGGAACAGATGGTTGAATATATCTGTGGAGCCACACTGACAAACTGCAGATAAAGACTCAATGAAACTATTAAAATAAATTTATATATGTCAAACATCTGCTCTTTTATAGCTAGTACAATAAGTAACAGAACAGCAATGGAATCAATTTTGTCCCCAAAATAATTGTTACATTGTTTAAATTTTGACATTGGACAGATGTTTAAAGGTGGTCTCTTGATTAACATATATAAATAGATAGGATTATTCCTTTTGCAAAAACTTAAATGAATTAAAAGAATCAGAACAAAAGGTGGTAGCTAATTTTTCTCATCTGTGTATTTCTCAGATACTCAGTGCTATATTTTATACATATTACTCACAAAGCAGTAACAGTTTTGTCTTCTTACCACATTAAAAACATTTCATCTTTTGCAGAACTGACTTTACCACTCTTTATGCTGTTGACTTGCAGGCATCAGTGTCTATTGGTGGATATCAAGTTCAGTCCATATGGTCAAAGATAGGTGATAGATTGTTTTAAAATTCTAAATGAATTCAAGAGAGATTTGTTGTCAAAGGGAAGATAAAAATTTACTGTAATTGTATGTTTCCACGGTGCTGTTACTTTTCACAATCTCTTTAAAAACTCCTATTAATTTATGTGAACTTTAAAGTATACTAAAAGAATATCTCACTAAATATGTTGATGAGTACAATTGAAATACATTATGGAATTTTATCTAAATGTATTACCATTTTCTATAATAATATGAATTTGGTTAGGAAGAAGCAATTAGAGTATATTCAAAATATTTACAACATAGTTCACTGTTTTTTTACATTAGTGATTAGTTATGCCTCATGACACCTATTATATCTATTTTATCAAATTTTGAGGGGCAGATATTAAGTTACCTAGCTACGGCCTTCAATTAATATATTTTCTAGGATAGTTCAACCTAATTAGCATGATGCTAAGAGATTATCAAAAGCTTTTCTATTTTGCTAATGACGAAAATTTAGCTAACTCTTTTCCACAGTGCTAGTAAATTGAAAATGACAAAATAATCTATACATTGTCCTATTACTGAGATACAATCACAAGCAACTGATTTCCAAAAGTGTTAAATTCTTTTTAATATTATTCCAACATATCTACAATTTACTAGAGTTAATTTTATAATATAATATTTTGGAATACAATTTTGATAGAGTTCTAATTTAATGATTAAAAAATTTTAGAATGTATAGGTAATTTTCTAAAAAGTTGTGTTTCTACTTTTCGTACTGTTCTACAGAAAGAATGATAACTTTCTAAAACAGCCTAAGAGTATAGGCAACAATATTCAGTGTGAAAAATATGAAAGATATATTTTGATGACAAATCAACATCTCTCATTGTATTTGTGAGCCATGTTTCAATACTACAAATGTCATACAAATACCATGAGACCACACTATATAACACATACATCAATAAATAAAGGAAATGTGGAGAGTGATTTGATTTTTATTTTTAGTTTAATCTCCTCAAAAATATTTTCCTCTGAAATATGAGATAAAAATAAATAAATAAATCCAAAACTTTATCTTTTAACTGTTACCATAAACCTATATTTTTTAAAAAGGGAGAAAAATTAGTAAGTTAATTTCAATGTAAAATAAATATTTAAATACCCTAAAAATTAAAACAGAGTAACTTTAAATTGTTATACTCTGTTATTTTTCAAGATACCATTTTTTTCTGGATTTTTAAAGAAAGAATAAATTGTGAATTACTGTAGAGTTATATCATATTATTGTACACTATTTTAATGCAAATGAAGTGTCTTTGTATAGTGTAACTAATATTAAAAGGTAATCATTTAAATTAAATTCTATATTCCTTTAAATTTCTAAATAAATATGGATTTTCTATATAATGAGAAACAAAATTTCAAAATATATTTTCTCAGATTTTTCAATCTTATTAAAATACTGTTACATATTCACAAATAATACCTTAAAATAGCTTGCAATTTTAAAATACTCATTCATTACCCTGTTAATGATCTGGAGCACATTGACTAGATTTAAAGATTATACATTGAAATAATGCTATTCTTCAATAGGGTAAAGGCACATTTTTGATGATTTAACCACATAAAAAAAGGAAACCAAGTAATTCAGAATTATAAATACCATTTTAGTGCTCTTTGCTCTGTATCTATCTGTTTGTCTGATTAAACCTTTGTATAGCTAACCAACCATCTGAATAAACAAAATATGTATGACTAATGTCAATATGACAGTCATGAATAAAACAAAGCACCAGTAAATATATTCACTGAGCTATTATGAAGCTCATATAAGATAATGTACATGAAAGCACTTAGGAAACTGTGAAGCAGTACATAAACGTAAGGTGTTATTATCATTATTATGTGCTTCTGACTGTACATGAGAAGAATAGCAGTCAAATCTATTGTAAAATTGCATTCTTAGAAGACAATGAACTTAATATTCTAAAGCTGATTCACAGGTGTACTTTTGTATTTGAAACACTAGACAGAATGAGCAATCTGAAAAAAAAAAATTCTGATAAAACTCACAGACATCCCAGAAACTCTCTCTTATTGAAAAGAACATGTGTCTTTATTTTATTACAGTATAATGGGAGTTTTACATGTCTTTTTCAATGCTTTTATAAAGTTAAAAAAGAGTCTAAGACAGGGAACCAGAAATCTGAAATCTGGCCCCAATTTTACTCTAGTTTACTACATGATTACAAGGAGACTTAATCTCTCAGACTTCAGTTTTTACATTATAAATGTGTCTAAAATGGCTTTGTTAGAAGCCTTGATAAAATAAAACACTTGAACACCATCCACTGATCTGGTGTGTAATATGTTTTAAGTGTAAATATTTAAAATAATCTTTAAAAATTTCCCCCTCCTTACCAGCCTGTTATGAACCATATTACCCACATATTAGCATGTATTCACCAAATATTTTGGGCACATTGTCTCCCACTTGCTCACACATGGCATCCCACCCTACAACATTTCTCCAAACTATTTCTGGAAATCTTTCCAGGCATCTTGTTTGGCAGCAGTGGAAATGCATAGATCTGACCACTCATGAGTTTTCCATAACCAGACATTTTTCTGTGTTCCTCTGGTCAGGACACTCTCCTGTACCTCACAGTGTATTTTTCTGTGCTCCATCTTCTTAAGCAATTGAATCAACCACTTCCCATCTAACTTTTAGTAGATGACATTTTGTCTGACTTTGCAAAGAAAGTAGAGACAGAAGAAGGGTGAGTAAAGTTAACAATATTGCATACTACACTTTAAAATAGCTACAAGAGAGGATTTTGTTCTTACCACAAAGAAATGAGTGTTTGCAATTTTAAAAATGTTTAATACCTGGATTTGATCATTACACAATATATGTATGTATCAAAACATCTCACTTTGCTCCAAAATATTTACAATTATTATGTCTTTATTTAAAAAAAAAGGAAATGAATACTACTTTCTTTTTCTTGTACTGTCCTTTTCTCCTTCTCCTGGCTTAGAATGAAGTATTTGTCACTGTTATGTGAGTGCAATCTTTCTACCTGTACTTTAGAGCAGTGCTCCTAAAATTATCTTTAAAGAACCAAAATTTTAAAATTCTCAATCAATACAAGCTGACATTTTTATTAGATTCAACTAATACAAAATGACTGTGTAAAATTAGTATAAACGTTTCTGAATGCTTATTTTCAATTTCTGTACCTCACCTCACAAATCAGTAACAAAGAGTTGATGAACCAAGACCAGTTCTTGAACCTGACTTGAGTAGCATTTATTAGTGTGCAGCACCTCCCATCTTTTTAGGGACATTGAAGTATGAATTATCCCGTCTCCTGCATCCTTCTCCTCCTCTGTTGGCTTCCTTATTCACATTTAAGCATGCTCTTGTTTCTTCTCCCTTCAAGCTACCATTCTATAGCTCAGCTGTACTTTTCATCTAACAGTTTTAAAGAGTGATCTGCAGTAACTATAGGGCTGCCCTCTTCTCTACCTCACTCCTAAGCTTACTGCTCTATGGCTTCCATCTTAGTTGTGACACTGGAACTACTCTTGCCAAACAAATAATCAGGATTTTTTTTTCCCCCTGAGACATCTGGCAATGGCTGAAGCCATTTTGTCACAACCGAGGGATACTACTGGCATCTAGTGGGTAGAGGCCAAGGAAGCTGCTAAACATCCCACAATGGATAGAACAGTTCCTCAAAATCAAGAATTACTGAGTCCAAAATGTGCTGAGGTTGAGAAACTGATTTAAAAGCAAGTGCCACATTTCAATCCTAACATATCTTGACATCTTCCAGGATTTGACACTGTCAAATAATCTCTAATTCCAGATTCAGAAGCAGCATCCAACTGGCTGAGTTCAAGTCATTCACCTGGGCTCTAGCTAATAAGCAACTAAGAGAAAGAATATCTGCTCCCCTTTGTTCCTGTGTTTTCTTTCCATCTAGAGATTCCCCTCTAATTTGTATTCAGATGATAGATAAACGAAATGATGAAGGTTGACTATAGTGTCCCAAACCAAATATGCATTTCCTCAAACCGTCCATGCTTAACTCACTGAAATGGCCCAAAATCAGAGTTGCCGTACCAAACCTGACTCTTTTATTTTATTTTTCTCTTCTTCTTCCCTACCATCTAATTACCAAGTCATGCTCACTCCACTTGCTATTATCTCAAATCTACTCATTCCTCTTCATCTCAAGCTCCAATTTCATTGTCAATAGGAAGGCTGAAGAAACAAACGTCAAAAATGGGCAGAAACCAAGGGTCTCTGAATATGGAATGAGTGACCCAAAGAAGCAGAAGATGAATTAGAAGTCATTCCATCACTGACAGTGGCAGCAGTGACTCCCGGCTTCTTGTGGCTGTGATGCTGGGTTATCCAGTCTCAGTGAGACTCTTTGTGTTACATGAGTATTTATGGAACATTATTTTGCTCCTATACTCTTATTAAAGCAACCTGTATCCCGATTTGTTGCTCTTAACCTCCTCCCAAAACATTGTCAAAACTGCATTCGGAGTTGTCTGTCTAAAATACAAATCTAACCAATTCATCCCTCTGCATTAAAACAATTCAATGGCTTCTAATTCCCTTATGGATAAAGACAACCTCTTATTAAGGTTTGTCGAGCTTTGTGATCCAGCACCTGACGACTTCTCTGTTCTCATCTTTGATTCTTTAGATTCCACATATGTGTGAGATCATACAGTATTTATCTTTCTGTGCCTGCTTATTTCGCATAGCATAATGCCTTCCAGGTTCATCCACGTTAATGCAAATGATAGGAATTCCTTCTTTTCAAAGGTTTAATAGTATTCTATTTTTATTCATTCATCTGTTGACAGACACTTAGATGGGTTCCATATCTTGGCTACTGTGAATAATGCTGCAGTGAACGTGGAAGTGCACATATCTTGAGATAGTGATGTCATTTGCTTTGGATACGTACCCAGGAGTGGGATTGCTGGATCATATAGTGGTTCTTTTTTTAAAGTTTTGAAGAATCTTAATACTACTTTCCATAATGGCTGTATCAATTAATAGTCTCACAAACAGTGCATAAGGGTTCCCTTTTCTCCACATCCTTGCCAACACTACTTGCTCATTTCATGTTATCAAGGAATACGCAGTCCTTCTCTCTTTATACTATTACGTTATATTGTATGTACACATTTTATTTATCTGTATTTTCTCCCTTTATGGAGACAGAAACCTTTTGAGAGCACACATTTAATCTGTTACATTCATTGCTTTATCTAGTGTCCCTAGTTTATCATTGGGCACATGGGAGGTGCTGAATAACTAGTTTTTGTGACAATAATGCCTGGATTCTGTTTTCTCCCAGTGCTGCTCCTTCTTTCCTGCCAAGGTCTGTGTTTCCTTGTGCCTTGTCATGGTCTCCTTGCTTACCATGGATTCCCCAAGAATAACACTACCTTTCCCAGGGCATGCTTTGCCCATTTTTACCCAATGCAAAGCATGAGGGTTAGGAGTCAAAAGACTTTGCTACATTCCCTCAATTCTTCACTGAACCTGGGTCACACTGGCTCTTATGGAAATGGCAAAAATGCCTCTCTTCCTAGTATACTCAAACAAGTCCCTGAATCCAGGCTTGGACTACATGCTCTTCCTTCTATTTCTGCCTGTCTTCCACTCCCATCTTTTATTTTGTCTCAAACAATATCTTCAGAAAACATTCTTCTCACATGTCTATCCGATGCCCTCCATATAAATTATCTATACAAATGAACACCAGCTTACAGCTTACACCAAACCAGACTATCTCTAAGAAAGAATATACAAAATTATATTCTTGCTCATATTCCTTGATTGTTATAAAATGTCCTCAACGGGAAGAATCAGAAATACACCCTCAGTTGAGTAAAAGTTAAAATGTAGGTATAGCAGATACAAGAAATAATATTTTTCACATGTTTTGCACACACTAAACTTCCATTTCCAGTTATACGAATCACTTAAATTGGAAGAATGGACCATCAGTTGACTATAGGGGTGAAATGTAAAAATGTAATAGATGGGTTGGCTCTTGGAAATAATCAATGAAAACACTTTTTGATAAAAATAAATAGCAAAGTTTCTAATAGTGTACACAATAAATAAATCATTTTTATGATACTCTAAAGTATCCCTTCCATGTCACTCACTCCAGAATGTTCACTAATTCTGTATTCTTGAAGCAGAAGTAAAAAGTCGAGATGGGAGCCAGAATTTGTGATTGTTATCTACCATGTAACTTCAATATTTAATTTATAATATGAAGAACTCTAATTTTTCTATTATAAAAAGACATTTATAGAATTTCAGTCCTAAGTTTTCAGGAAAAAGAAATGATAGCTTTCAATATTTAATTGTTGTTATTTACAAATATCGCTCCCACTCACGAGTACTAGGAGGGAAAGTATTTCCATAAGAGATGTAAATTATCTGTAAATATCTTTATCCATAATGGCATAGCAGATCATGAGAGACTAGTAAATCATTTGTCAAGGCGCAAGCAATGGTCATATTGAGGAAAAACTCTTCGATGTTCATACTTCATGCACATTTATTCCCACCCTCTAGTGAGATCTTTTATTTGTTCTTCTGCTTGCATGTGTTGCAGGACTGCTGTTCACCATCTACTTCCTTGTCTGTGTATAATTTTGACATTGTTCTATTGTCCTGGAATTTACTGAACTATTAAATTTATGGTTTTGACTCATCTGTACAACTTGGGAAATTTTTTGAGGCAGAAGCCAATTCTCCGTGGGTATGTTCCTTCTTCATTTTGTGTACTATTCTTAGTTTCTCTTAATCTTTTTCCTGCTGAACTGTATCTTCCCTGACTATCATACTATCTCAAAAGCAGAGGAGTATGTTTCAGATGTTTTTATGTAAGTAGAGAGACTAGAATTCTTATCCATTAAAATTATTTTTATTTATAAACCAAAATTGTGTTTTCCTCTCTCTTTCCCTTTCTCCCTTCCTTCCTTTCTCCCTCTCACTCTCCCTTCTTCCCTTTTTTCTTATGTGTGTGTGTGTGTGTGTGTGTGTGTGTGTCTTTCTTGTCTCTGTTTCTTTGTTATTTTCAGTGTGGGAATTTGTTTTCTGATTGCATTGCAAATATGCACTTGCTCACTATATTAATTCTTTTGTATGCCTGTGATTAAATCCAACTCTACTGTTTATTTGTGATTTGCTGGCCTTTTCATTCATATATATATACACACACACACTCTCTCAATATGTTATATATATATATACACACACTCATTCATTCATGTATATATATATAAAATCATGTATGGTCCTTTGAACTAGGTCTCAAAAACTACAGATACATGATTATATGCACATATATAATATATATTTTAGATATCCATGATGTATGCTGTCCTTTTATTCATATATATTATATATACATATTCATATATTATATATACATATGTATATGCATATATAATATATATATTCATGAATGTATATATGTACATATATAAAATCATGTATGGTCTTTTGGACTAGACTTTAAAAACTACAGATATCTGATTGCAGTCTCCCAATTAGCAGATGTTGATAAGACATCTACAGCTATAGAATAAATGATATTTTATAAACAAGGTTATTAATTGAGAATTGGAACTTTCTTTCTTTGTTTTTCAGTTTTCTCCCTATCTAATCTTTACAAATATGTTCTTTTATTTGTTTTGAAGTCTCAATTTCAATTTAACAATTCAGGGTACAAACTATAAGAAAGTTTTATATGGCTGAAGTGTTTTTCATGTTACTTAACTAGCATCTCCATCCCTTAATTTATTCTTAGAAATGATTGCTATGGTGTACCTATGTGTTTGGAAGAATTCAAGTTGCTTTGCATTATCCCCCCAAGCACTCCAGTACTTGCATTTTTACCAGCATGGGTCTTCTTTTGTCATCTCTTGCCTTATATTGAGAATTTGGCATGGCTTCTTACTTGTTTTGACATTGGCAAACTTTTACATGTATTTATTTTAAGCTATAGTTTCCTCGTAGGCTCGAGACAAAAACCCTAAGCACCATATTTGATTTCTCTGTTTCTTTCACTCCACTCTTTATAATTCCTCAGAACTGTCTACTCAAACTTCAAAATACACTCCATGTCTGAAACTTACCCTTTACCTCCTCTAACTGCTCGTCAGTCCAATTCACTATCATATCACATTTGAATCACTACAGCAATTCAGTACAGGTCTCTCTGTTTTCATTCTTGTTCTCCTGTGCCTATTCTCAACCCAGCAACCAGACAGATCTTGATAAACCTTCCTTCCTGTGCTACAACCTACAAAGGGCTTCTAACAACACCTATAATAAAACAGGAAGTCTTTATGAGGAGCAGAAGGCCCTATGCAATAGGGCTTTTAGCTACCACTGTATCTTCAGCTTCCAGAATTTCCCTCTCACATGCTGCTCTGACTACACCAGCCATTTTGCTTATCCACAAACATGCCAACTTCCTGCCTGCCTCAGAGCCTTTCCCGTAATGTCTCCTTGGTCTGAAATGCTCCATCACCAGGTCCTCATATGGCTCCTCTTTGTATCATTCAGGCCACTATGATCATACGTAAGTTCTATGTCCTACCCCACATCATTCTTCCATCCCTTTATCTTGCCTTATTTCTCTTGCAGTTTTTATCATTTCCTGAAAATATATTGTTTGCTTATTTTTGCATTATGTATTGTCTGTTTTCTTCTTTAGGATGTAAGTTTCATTGGGAAAAAGACTTTTTCTGTCCCTCTCTGTGTCTCAAGCACCCAACAGTAACTGATACATGATATACAATGAACGGATATGAAATAAGTATCATGTGAAATAGGTGTTCTTATTATTCTTATTTTACAGCTATAGAATCCAAGGCTCAGAAAGGTAAAGCAACTTGTCTGGTGTTAGTTTGCTACTAAGGGACACAGGCCAGGTTAGAATCTGAGCACTCTGCAGTGTGGTTTGTTACTCAGAATGATAAATATATCCCCTTCCAGCCACTTAACCATTCTGCAGGCTCTGGTCATCATGTGCAGTTTATTCCCATCTGTAATATTAAAAAATAAAGAACTTAATCCTAACTCCTATGACAGCCCATTCACTGGACACTGTGCATAATAAACACAGCCTTCTTTCTTGGTCTCAATATTGTACTGAACATTTTTCATATCCTTGTCATCAAAGAATTACAGACTGTGTTCTAGATGTGATTAACTCATTAATCTTCACAAAACCTACTAAGCAAGGTTAGTAAAATTAATTATTCTTATTTTACACCCAAAGAATGGTGACCCACAAAAATTATTAGATGTGCTCAAGGTTATATGGTAAGTTTAGGCCAAGAAATCACAGAGTTATTTCCACATGTTTATTAGAGAAGCTTTTAGTCTATGAGATGGCATAACATTTAAACTAATAGCAGCAATTTTATTTACAAAAACACACTATGAGTTGTTATTAACAATCAAACATAAGATTAAGTCATACCCTCCCTTTGATTAATCCCATGAAAGAGATGTGGAGTGGGAGCTGATATTTTCTATAGCCTCTTCTAAATCTATGTTTCCCAGATTTACTCTGAGTATTTGAAACGTGGGGCTAGTTGAATGGTATTTTCATTTTTATTCCTGAATGTAATTTCAGTAAAATCCCAAAAGGATATTGATGTGAATTGCTATTAAAGTACAATGATATTGGTGAGGCAATTCAGTGCAGGATTTGCAATTACCCAGTCCCGGGTTGATATCCTAGCTCTATTATGCCTTACCTTTGTCCCTAGGTTAGTATTTAAATCTCTTAATCTGTTTCTTCGTCTGGTAAGAGTGAATAGTAGTAATACTGATCAGAGAATACTTTGGAGTGTTCATGACATAGTACACTTTCAGGACCTGGCACTCAACTTCCAGTAATAAATGGCACTTACTATTATATTTATATTATATTTTATTTATGTTATTATTAGAAGAAAGGAGCTGTGATTATTTCATATAAACAGAACAAAAATTAACATTTTACTATGTGTGAATAATGTTTTGAAAAGCAACCACACTGGGAAAATGTGTGCAGAAGTGTTCAGCTTCCTCATGAGCAAGCCTCTTTTAATCACTTTATAAATAAGCATCTATTTGCTTCCACTTGTATGTTTTGTATAGGACATGTATCTTTTAATGCAGCTTGCAGGACTTACTACTGGTAACAATATTCACCATTAACTTCAAGTAACCATGGTAATATCAAGGTATTAAACCCATTTTTATTGATATTATTTAAAAAAAATTAAGTGATTATTTTCATCTATTTGGAACTCCTGAGAGTCTGCACTTTGGGTATCAGAGTTGGTCTTGAGAATAGTTTGGTTGCTGAAGAGAAACTAGCTTAAAGCAGATTTGGGATAAGGATCTAGGAACATATAAAAAGTCTCAATTGCCGTAGGTCATGTGAGATCTCACTGGAACTGATGCATTATTAGGCAGCTATTCTCTCTCACATCTCATGGAATCTGATGCCTGCTCATGTGTTTATGACTATGCATATGTTTGTGTTTGTGGATTCCATTTGCCTCTGTGAACCCACCTTCCTCAGCAAAAGATTCATTTTTTTTTCAACTTTTATTTTAGGTTCAGTGGGTACATGTGCATGTTTGCTACCTGAGCATATTGCATAATGCTGAAGTCGCATGATCCCACAACCCAGATACCGAGCACAGTACCCAATAGTTAGTTGACCAACCCTTGCTTCCCTCTCTCCCTCTCCCTTTTATTGGTCCTCCATTTCTAATTTTACCATCTTTATGTCCATGAGTATCCAATGTTAAGCTCCCACTTATAAGTGAGAACAAGTGGTATTTGGTTGTCTGTTCTTGTGTTAACTTGCTAGAATAATGGCCTACAGCTGCATCCATGTTGCTGCAAAGGACACGATTTTGTTCTTTTTTAGGGCTGCATAATATTCTATGATGTTTATTCACAATAGAAAAGATATAGAATCAATCTAGGTGCCCATCAACAGTGGATTGAATAAAGCACTTATTTTTTGCTTCCCCATTACTTTTCAAGACCTGTGTTGCCAGGTCATCTAATCTGGCCTGACCTCACTATGATCTCTCAGTCTCAGTACCTAACCCCATTGAACTGATTCAGTACCTAGAGGTTACTTTCAAATTTCTTGGAGACTGCTGTGGACTTCTGTGTCCCCCCAGAAATCCATATACTGAAGTCCTAATGCCCAATGTGATGGTATTAAGAGGTGGGGACTTTGAGAGTTAATTGGACTTAGATGATATCACAAGGGTGGCACCTCATACTGAGATTAGTGCCCTTATAAGGAGATTGAGGGACTAGAGCTATTTCTCTCCATGTGAGGATACAGCAAGAACCAGAAGGAAGGCTTTCACCAAGGAACCAACTATACTGGCAACCTTATCTTGGGCTTTTAGCCTCCAAAACCATGAGAAATGACTGTTTGCTTTTAAGTCACTCAGTCTATGCTATTCCATTATAGCAGCTCAAACTGAGGCAGATATATTATCTGATTGACCCAGAAATGCTCAGCTTCTCTCTGCTAGTGTAATTATCCACATCAGTAATGAGGTATCATCTCTAAAATGGTGTAGCAGGGAGGAAATGATGAGCATCTCTACTAATGATATACAAGATAACAACTTCACAAATGAAATTAACTTGGTGGTTTGGCTATTTTTCACCTATATTTTTACAGGACCATTGTTTACTTCTTTCATAAATATCTGGTTTCTCCAGTATCTGCAATTTGAAAAAAGATCATCTGATGAATTGATGTCAATCCTGAAACTATACACTGGCAAATTTTATGTGTCACATTCCACACAGTCCTATGCAGAAACAGGGATTTTAAAAATACTGCTGGTTATCTAGGTTATGCAGTAGAAACTGGATGAAATGTAAATAAGTGATTTATAAGTCAGATATTTTTATGCACATGGATCATTGATTTTGCTTAATCATTGAAAAAGCCTTGGATTGTTCAAATGAGTGATGAAAAATAAAGTATCTCAAGATAAAATTATTTTGAATTGAGGATAGGCCCTGAGTCCAAAGACTGGTGTCTTCATAACAGAAAGGAATAGGAAGTTTGAGACACTGAGTCACACAGGGGAAATACCATATAAAGACCGAGGCAGAAATTGGAGTTCTATAGCCACAAACCAAGGAACACCATCAGATGCAAAGAAAGATTCCCTTTTAGAGTCTTTGAAGCAAGTGTGGCCCTGACGACACCTTGAATTTGGACTTCTGGCCTCCAAAACATTTACTCATGTAACACCCAAGACACCTCTCTCACAGAACTGTGAGAGAATAAATTTCTTGTTAAGTCACCAATTTTGTGATAATTTGTTGTGGCCATTAGAATTATCCCACATTGTGGTCAGAAAACAACCAGCAAGATAAATACACGTAAAGTTATACAAAGTAATGTATAATTTTAATTACACATACATGTATACGTGTAAAAAGTTATATAAAGCTATGCACATGCAATACGTGATGATTGATTTAATAAATAAAAGTAACAACAAAATGATCCCCAAATATTTGGGCTATTGACATTATGTATATCAGTATTTCACAAACCCAACTGTGCAGTTACTTGTGGAGCTTTTTAACAATACTAGTTCTTTGGGCTCCAGCCCAGAGCTATTAAATAAGATTTTCTAAGGATTGAGTTTAGGCATAGATATTTTAAATCTCCACAAATAAGAAATAAAAAACCATACCAAACCTACTATGACAATGTTCTGAAAATGCTGAGCAGCATTTATACATATCTTATAAAATGCATATTATTTTCCAGAAATAAAAGATTAATGAAAGCAACTCATAACATTAAGTTTTCAAAGAAAACATTCAGAGAATGGGCACTCTTTTAAAGACTTGGTTTATATTTTAAAAAATGCTTTCACTGGTACGTTTCTGAAGCAAGTTTACCAAAAACTTCTAACTATTACTTGTTAAATAACTGACTTGCAATTACAAATTACAGGTCAGGCTGTACTCTCCAAAAAAAAAAAAAAAAAAAGTCATATTTTGTTTAACACTTGCTAGATTCAAAATCATCCAGATTGCCTACTTCTATTTCTGTCTCAATTAGAAGTGTCATCCCCCAAGTAAAGTTTCTTATCTTTTCACATATCCATAGCCAAGTAGAAGACAGACAAGCAAAAAGAAAAAACAAAACAAAACAAAAAAACCTCAATTTTAAAGATGGAAGAGAGATATGTAAAATTCTAACCCCTGTATGGTTAAAAGTAACTTTTCCAGATCATTTTAAAAAGTCTCCCGAAAGACAGGAGAATTGCTTGAGCCCAGGAAGAGGCAGTTTCAGTGAGTCAAGATCGTACCATTGCACTCCAGCCTGGGCAACAAATGCGAGACTCTGTCTCAAAAAAAAAAAAAAAAAAGAAAAGAATAAAAGAAAAAAAAAAAAGAAAAATCATTTATTTTTGTTGAATAGGACCACTAATTGTAAGAATACATAAAAAGAAAAAAAAAAACAGAATAAAGCAAAGAATAATCGTGGACAGACAACTGAAGTCTGTTAACCTGGAGCACATAGCCAATAGTTGTATACTAGATAGGGAGGATTTGGATATGAATTCTAAGATAACTCTACCAAAATTTATGATGTTTTCAAATTTTAATTAAGGAAATGAAATTTCAGCTCAAATATGTGGACATTGGAGTAGAATTACTAACATTCTTCAGGAATTTAATATGACTCGACTTATTTTTTCCTCTGATATATCCATATTTGCTCATGTAACACCTAAGACAATATGGATGAAAATGAAGAGTAACCTAAATTCTCAGTCTGTGAAGTATACTAGACTGATAATCAGCAAGATTAAATTGAGTGTTCTGAGCTGGATACTACTTAACTATACCCAAGTAATCTTTGCATCATGACTACTATATATAAAATAACAGAAAAACTATTATCAAACATTTTTATCTGTTAATAATTGCCATCAATTTATGTTAACTTTTATTTTCCTTTTGGTTTTCTATATCTTCTACAGCTTTCCATTTTACCAGGCTCACCCTAACTTGTTTTATGTTTAAGATCAGATAACGTTTTTCTTAAAACTCTAAGTATATGTTTCAAATTGAATGAAAATTTGTCAGAGAGCTAAATAAAATTAAACAATAGGACAAAATCAAATGCACTTTCCCCACCTCTCCTTCATCTTCAAGATATGTTTGTGAGGGCACTCTGATGCAATCAATTTCTCATTGAATCCAGTGATCTCTGGAACTATTAAAAGATAGTTAGATAAAAGATATCTAAAAGATAAACAAAAATAAATTAATAAATTACATAAAATAAAAAATTTAGATACTAGTAGATATCTAAAAGGCAGAAAACTAGAGAGGAAAGGTGATGGCACTGATAAACGAAGGTGAAGTTAGTTAACACTTGCTGAAGTCACGGACAATTTTTGGGAAGGTAATAATTTTAAAGTATATTTCCAAGGCTCCATTTGGACCTAGCATCTATTCTGTCTGTTAATATCACTGACACCATCACTATCACCCTTTTGTTGATAGTATAAAGATCTTCCGTTTTATGTTTAAGTAATGTTAATTCCACACCTGGATAATTGTAAGCACTATTTAATTCAATTGTATTTCAGGAGAAAAAAAAAATTGATTTTTTAAAAAATGCCTCCAGCTCACTGCCCTTAACTAATCAGAAAGGTTAGATTAACTAGTTACCAATAATTGAAGTACAAAATACACAGCTTTACAATTTGTGTAAGAGATATTGATGAGATGTTTTAAATTAATTTTCCTTTTCACCTCTGAAGCACCTATCATCCATCTCCTCCATCACATGACAACCTTAAACAACAAAAATATGACCCAAGGAAGAATAGGGTGTGAAAACGCCAGACCGTGGCTTCTCCATAAATTCAGTAGAGAAAATAAATCTTGGAAAAAGCACTTGCAGGTAAATGTTAGATGTCATCAATACTAAATAATAGAATAAATATTTACTTATCTAATGAAAAAGTGTGAGTTTCATGGTTGAAATATTTTATTTTATTTTATTTTTTGAGACGGAGTCTCGCTCTGTCGCCCAGGCTGGAGTGCAGTGACTCGATCTCAGCTCACTGCAAGCTCCGCATCCCGGGTTCACGCCATTCTCCTGCCTCAGTCTCCCGAGTAGCTGGGACTACGGGCACCCTCCACCATGCCTGGCTAATTTTTTTTGTATTTTTAGTAGAGACGGGGTTTCACCATGTTAGCCAGGATGGTCTCGATCTCCTGACCTCATGATCCACCCGCCTCAGCCTCCCAAAGTGCTGGGATTACAGGCGTGAGCCACTGTGCTGGCCCAAAAAGATTTAATTTTATATATAATTTTACTTCAGGGTTTTTCTAAGGAATGCACCATATAGCAATGTCAACTTTGGGCAATTTATGCATAGAAAATAAATTTTCTGAGTGATCTTGGAAAATCTTTTACTTTTTTTAAAAGACATATCAGTCCAAAATAAAAACACGAAAATTCAAATATTACCATTTAAATAAATTACATATTTAATTATTTTATTTTATTTTATTTTTTGAGACGCAGTCTCCCTCTGTCGCCCAGGGTGGAGTGCAGTGGTACAATCTAGGATCACTGAAAGCTCCGCCTCCTGGGTTCATGCCATTCTCCTGCCTCAGCCTCCCGAGCAGCTGGGACTACAGGCGCCCGCCACTGTGCTCGGCTAATTTTGTTTTGTAATTTTGGTAGACACGGGGTTTCACCGTGTAAGCCAGGATGGTCTCGATCACCTGACCTCGTGATCCACCCACCTCGGCATCCCAAAGTGTTGGGATTACAGGCGTGAGCCACCGCGTCTGATCCCACATACTTACTTTTTCTAATTTTTCTCCCAATCCTGTGCATTTGTATTCATTCTCATACATAGTTGTAACATCATTCTTTGAAGAATGTTTGTAATTGATTATGTAATCTTTACAATTCAACTAAGTTGGCATAACATTATTTATATTACCACATCTCAATGTTTGGGCATTTACTCTTATGACAACTTTTTGGACAAGGTTGGCCTTAGCAATAATTGCCTTGCCAATAATTTTATATTCCAGGGAGAAACAATAGTAAGTTTAATGTATTCCTTTGAAAATAATAAAATCATGATTAGTAGAGAACAATGCATTGACATAATGGGATTCCTGAGCATATCTAACTATGGACACTGTTTTGTGCTATACTCTTTAAAAAGTTCTGAATTATCTTCTGTCTTAAATTACATATGTCTTGTTCTAACAGCAGAAATTGTCAACACTTAGCTAGATTTAAACAAGCACAATCTTTTATATAAACCAGATTGTATTTCAAACACTGAAAGGCATTTATGCCTAGAGAGTATTTTCAAAATCACATCAGGATTTAAGTCTTCAGTTACAATATTATAAAAGGTCATAGTATTGATCCTTTTATTTCATGAGGTTATTTTTCGCTGTCTGTATTTCTTTCATTCTCTCATTCAATAAGCATGTGCTGAGTTTCTAATGTGCATCAGGCACTGAGCTAAACCCACTGTGTGTGTGTGTGGATCACTCACTGTCTTCGGCTTCCTTCCTTCTATATAATGGTTTAAGTATGTGTGTTTCTGTTTCTCTGCTTCCAACTTATCTCAGAATCTTCCATCTATTTTACATGCTTTTCTATCCACCCATTTTCTATTTTCCTTCCTCTCTTTTTATTCATCTGACATTCTTTTTTATCTAGCCATTCCTTAATTCAAAGATGTGTTTGGTCTTTGTATTACTGAATAGTTTTGTAGTTTCCATTCTTAATTTTCAAGAATGATGTTGGATATTTCACACAGTTCATTTTTTAAGGTAAATTGAACATATACATTTATTTAATGCAATTAATCATATAATGGCAATCTAAAATAACTATTATTATATAAGATAAATATATCTAATAACAAGTAAAAATTTACTGAATTTTTAATTAGTTAATAACATAATCTTTAATGTGAATTTTATTATAAACCAAAAGTCTGTACAATATTGGCCTACATAATTGTACCATTTTATTTTTTGTTTAAATAATCTATTTTAAAAGATAGGCTTTACCAAAATATGTGTATATTATTTTGTATTCAAATGATATTTCAATATTTCTAATTGAGATTGTAAAATATCTTTAAAGCAGGCTATTTCCTATCCTGCTTAGCGCAGAGATATACCCGTCCTCTTTTTTCCACATATAACAACACTTAATATTAGAAAGAAAATAGATAGTAGCACAAAGTAAATGCTATAAACATAACTTTAAGGGAGCATAGAAGAGGTCTAGGTCTTCTCTAAAAAGATGAGCATTTCACAGCTTAAAAGAAAGGAAGGGAGAAAAGCTGCAGATGATGGAAGCCAGAGGTTAGTAAGAAAAAAATAAATAAACAAGGTGCCGCCTCCAATCTGGTCCACTCTATCCACTGCCTTTGCCAGAGTCTCAGGATCTGAAATAGAATCCACAGCATCAGCTACCACTGACCATGCATTGTTAGAGGCAAAGAGCCATTTCAGACTTGATTCAGGTGTCTTATGGTAAGAACTTCTCACTTTGCCGACTCTCCCTCAGGAGTGTCTCCTGTCTCTGCCCAAAGCTTATCTCGGCCCCATCCAAATTATTCTGGACTAATTTTCAATAGCCCAAGATATTCATATTCCTCTTAAATGGAGGGTGGGGCCCTAGACACTGAGGAAGGTAGCAAGACTATGGAAGGGGAGCCTCCCTGTGCCTTAAGAGGACAGAACAAACTTAATTTCCCCAGAGCTAGGACAAAGATGGAGGAGAGGCACTCAGTGTAGAGGTGTAAGTGGCATAAAAGACAGAAACAAGAAACCAGGTTCTCATTTCTACTTCAAGGTTCTTAAATCTAGTCCTCTGGATTTTTCCTTTCTCTTGTTGCTCTTTTCACTCCTCCTCCTTAGTTGGAAGCACACTGGCAGAGTAATCAAAATCAATGTTGTTTTTTTTCCCCCAAGTATTTCAAGGTTTCTATACAGGTGATCGATATAGAAAATACTGCAAACTTCAACTGTAGATTTCTCAAGGATAAATTTCTGACAAATGTCAATCAAGTGGTGGGGATTTGAATACAGCACAACAAAAATTTCCAAGAGTGTTAGATAAAAATGGCATTTTGTAGCAATCAGCATCTCTCACTGAAAGAGCTCAAGTACTCACTAGAAGATAATTCCTATCTCATATTCAAATCCCCACTGGTGTGAAGATGAAAATGATTTCATGATTGGGCAACTGATTGTTTTGTTTTGTCTTGGGAAATAAAAAAGTCTGTTACTTTGTGAGATCTAACACAGAACACCTGTTTCCTACCATGCAGAGACTGGTAAAAAGTGCCTTCTGTAAGAACTTGGTACTTTTATTTCATAATCTAAAATTTATATTGACAAATAAAAGAATAAACATTTTATATTTAATATTATTATTCTGCCAATCTTGAAAAATTTGAATCTTTATAAAGAAATAGGCATATAGGAACTGGAATATTTTTATTCCATAATTTTAATTTTTTACTCAAGAAATACAAAAAATATGTAATTACAGATATTAGCATATTTCTCTACCTAAATGCTCAGACACTTCTTTGTATCACATACAAATACATCCACACCAAGACATACATAGTTATCTATTCATTTTTTTTTAAATTACATTATACTACATGCCTAAAACTAGTCTAGGCACTGGGAATACTGTGAACAACCCAAACAAAATTCCTGATAACACAAATTTTATGTATTTTTAAGTAAATACCCATGAAGCTTTGTACATTATTCCATTAAACAAACAATAAACTTCAAGAATGACAATAAAGAAAGATGTTTCCTCTGTTGATATAAATTTTCTTTAAATTGGTATATTTATAGCAATACTATAACAATTATAGTTGTCCTCATATTTAATGGTATACATAATCATGGTCCTAATGGGATTTAAGCATATATAGGAGGTAGCTTACTCAAAAGGCTGAGATGAATATTTACTTTGTACATAAAAGTAATACCTAGTGTTCTCATTTGAGTCATTGACTATTTAAACTTCAAATTTTCTGTGACCCCATACATTTGCATACTCTTTAAGTTTCATTATAATGTATACACCACACACAAATGCGTGCGCGTGCACACACACACACACACACATACACACAGACTTCCTGATCTTATTTCTTACCATTGTAGTTTGAATGTAGGAAGGCTCCTATTATTTCCTTTAATATATACCTCTTTAAAAATTTATTAGAGAGTTTTGGCAGCACCTACTAATCCTGAGCTCTGTTTCCCTGGTTGTTAAAATGTATCAAACCACAGATCACTGAGCTATGACTGGCTTTCTCTTTTTTAATTTTTATTTCAATATTTTGGGGGGTACGTGTGGTTTTGGTTACATGGATACATCATTTTGTTAACTTTTAAGTTCAGGGGTAAAAGTGCAAATTTGTTACCTAGGTAAATGTGTCATGGGGTTTGTTGTACAGATTATTTCATCACCCAGATATTAAGCCTGGTACCCATTAATTGTTATACCTGATCCTCTCCCTCCTCCCACTCTCCATCCTTCAAAAGGCCCCAGTGGGTGTTGTTCTCTTCTATGTGTCCATGTGTTCTCATCATTTAGCTCCCACTTTTAAGTGACAGCAAGAAGTATTTGGTTTTCTGTTTCCACATTACTTTGCTAAACATAATGGCCTCCAGCTCCATGCATGACCCTGCAAAGGGCATGATCTCATTCTTTTTTATGGCGAAATAATATTCCATGGTGTATATGTACCACATTTTCTTTATCCAGTCTACTATTGATGGACATTCAAGTTGATTTATGTCCTTGCTATTGTGAGTAGTGCAGCAATGGACATACGCCTACATGTGTCTTTATAATAAATTATATTCCTCTGGGTATATATGCAGCAATGGGATTGCTGGGTCAAATGGTATTTCTGTCTTTAGGACTTTGAGGAATCACCACACTGTCTTCCACAATGGTTCAACTAATTTACACTTCCACCAACAGTACAGAAGCATTCCTGTTCCTCCACGACCTCACCAGCATCTGTTGTTTTTTGACTTTTTAACAGTAGCCATTCTGACTGATGTGAGATGGTATCTCATTGTAATTTTGATTTGCATTTTTCTAATGATCAGTGATGTTGAGCTTTTTTTCATATGATTATTGGTCACATATATATCTTCTTTTGAAAAGTGCCTGTTCATATCCTTTGCTCACTTTGTAATTAGACTGTTTTTTTCTTGAAAATTTGTTTAAGTTCCTTATAGATGCTGGATATTAGACCTTTGTCAGATGCATAGTTTGCAAAAAATGTTCTTCCATTTTGTAGGTTGTCTGTTTACTCTGTTGATAGTTTCTTTCGCTGTGTAGAAGCTCTTTAGTGTAATTAGATTCTAATTGTCAATTTTTGTTTTTGTTGCAATTACTTTTGTTTTTTTTTCATGAAATCTTTGCCCCTGCCTATGTCTTGAATGGCATTGGCTAGGTTGTCTTCTAGGATTTTTACAGTTTTTGGTTTTACATGTAAGTCTTTAATCCATCTTGAGTTAATTTCTGTGTAAGGTGTAGGAAGGGATCCAGTTTCAATCTTCTGCATATGGCTATCCAGTTCTCCCAGCCACATTTGTTGAATAGGGAATCCTTTCCCCATTGCTTGTTTTTGTCAGCTTTGTTGATGATCAGGTAATTGTAGATGTGTTGTTTTGTTTCTGAGTTCTCTATTCTGTTGCATTGGTCTGTGTGTCTGTTCTAGTACTAGTACCATGCTGTTTTGGTAACTGTAGCCCTGTAATATAGTTTGAAGTCAGGTAGTGTGATGCCTACAGCTGTATTAATTTTGCTTAGGATTACCTTGGCTATTTGGGCTCTATTTGGGTTCCACATGAATTTTAAAACATTTTTTTCAGTTCTGTAAATAACGTCAATGATAGTGTAATGGGAATAGCATTGAAGCTATAAATTGCTTTGGGCAATATGGTCATTTTACCAATATTGATTATTCCTATCCATCAGCATGACATGTCTTTCCATTAGTTTGTGTTATCTCCAAATTTTTAGGTAGTGGTTTGTAGTTCTCTTTGTAGAGATTTTTTACCTCCCCAGTTGACTGTAATCATAGGTATTTTATTCTTTCTGTGGCAATTATAAATGGAAGTTCGTTCATGACTTGGCTTTGGCTAGACTGTTGTTGGTGTATAGAAATGTTAGTGATTTTTGCACACTGATTTTGTAATCTGAGACTTCACTGAAGTTGTTTATCAGCTTAAGAAGCTTTTGGGCTAAGATGATGGGGTTTTCTAGATATAAGATTATATCATCTGCAAACAGGTATAGTTTGATTTCCTCTCTTTCTATGTGAATGACTTTTATTTCTTTATCTTGCTGGATTTCCCTGGCTAGGACTTCCAGTATTACGTTGAAAAAAGGGGATGAGAGAGGGCATCCTTGTCTTATGCTGGTTTTCAAGGGAAATACTTCCAGCTTTTGCTTATTCAGTATGATGCTGGCTGTGGGTTTGCCATAGGTGGGTCTTACTATTTTGAGGTATGTTCCTTCAATACCTAGTTTATTGAGAGTTTTTTTTTTAACATGAAGTAATGTTGAATTTTATTGAAAGCCTTTTCTGTGTCTCTTGACAAAATATGTGGTTTTTGTCTTTAGTCTGTTTATATATGAATCACATTTATTGAGTTGTGCATGTTGAACCAACCTTGCATCCCAGGGATGAAGCCTACTTGATCATGGTGGATTAGTTTTTTGGTGTGCTTCTGAATTTGGTTTGTCAGTATTTTGTTAAGGACTTTTGCATGGATGTTCATCAAGGACATTGGTCTAAAGTTTTCTTTTTTGTTTGTGTCTCTGCCAGGTTTTGGTATTAGGATGATGCTGGCCTCATAAAATGAATTAGAGAGGAGTCCTTCCTTTCCAATTTTTTAGAATAATTTCAGTAGGAATGGTACTAGCTCTTCTTTGTACATCTGGTAGAATTCAGCTGTGAATCTGTCTGGTCCTCGGCTTTTTTTTTGGTCAGTAGGTTATTTATTATGGCTTCAATTTCAGAACTTAATATTGGTCTATTAAGGGATTCAGTTTCTTCCTGATTTCGTCTTGGGAGGGTCTATGTGTCTAGGAATTTATCTATTTCTTCTAGATTTTCTAGCTTATGGGCATAGAGTTGCTCATAATATTCTCTGGTGGTTATTTGTATTTCTGTAGGGTCACAGGTAATATCCTCCTTATCATTTCTAATTGTGTATATTTGAATATTCTCTCTTTTCTTTATTTCTCTAGCTTGTGTTCCATCTATTTTATTAATTTTTTTCAAAAAACCAGCTCCTGGATTCGTTGATCTTTTGAATGGTTTCTGGTGTCTCTACATCCTTCAGTTCAGCTCTGATTTTGGTTATTTCTTGCCTTCTGCTAGCTTTGAATTTGTTTGCTTTTGGTTCTCTAGTTCTTTTAGTTGTGATGTTAGTTTGTTAGCTTGAGATCTTTCTAATTTTTTATTTTGGCATTTAGAGCTATACATTTCCTTCCTATCACTGCCTTAGCTGTGTCCCAGAAATTTTGGTATCTTGTATCTTTCTTTTTATTAGTTTCAAAGAATTTCTTGATTTCTGCCTTAATTTCATTATATACCAAAAAGTCATTCAGGAGCAGGTTTTTCAATTTCCATGTAATTGTATCATTTTGAGTGAATTTCTTAGTCTTGAGTTCTAATTTGATTGCTCTGTGTTCCGAGAGACTGTTTTTATTTCAGTTCTTTCGCATTTGCTGATAAGTGTTTTACTTCTGACTATATGATTGATTTTAGAGTAAATTCCATGTGGCTATAAGAAGAATATATATTCTGTTGTTTTGGGGTGGAGAGTTCTGTAGATGTCTATCAGGTCCATTTGATCCAGTGCTGAGTTCAGGTCCTAAATATCTTTGTTAATTTTTTTATCTCAATGGTCTAATATTGTCAGTGTGGTATTAAAGTCTCCCACTATTATTGTGTGGGAGTCTAAGTCTCTTTCAAGTCTCTAAGAACTTGCTTTATGAATATGAGTGTTCCTGTGTTGGGTGCATGTATATTTAGGATAATGAGATCTTGTTGAATTGAACACTTTACCATTACGTAATTCCTTTCTTTGTCTTTTTTTTTTTTATCTTTGTTTGTTTAAAGTCTGTTTTTTTTTAGAAACTAGGATTGAAACCCTTGTGTTTTTCTGCTTTCCATCTGCTCAGTAGATTTTCCTCCATTTCTTTATTTTGAGCCTATGTGTGTCACTGCATGTGAGATGGGTCTCTTGAAGACATATACCAGTGTGTCTTGGTTCTTTATCCAGCTTCTCACTCTGTGTCTTTTAATTGGGACATTTAGCCCATTTACATTTAAGATTAGTATTGATATGTGTGGATATAATCCTGTCATTATGATGCGAGCTGGTCAGTTTGCAGACTTGTTTATGTGATTGGTTTACACTGTCACTGGTCCGTGTGCTTCATTGTGTTTTTGTAGTGGTTGGTGATGGTCTTCCTTTTCATATTTAGTGGTTCCTTCTGGAGCTCTTGTAAGACAGGCCTGGTGGTAACAAATTCCCTCAGCATTTGCTTCTCTGAAAATGATCTTATTTCATCTTTGCTTATGAAGCTTAACTTGGTCAGATATGAAATTCTGGGTTGGAATTTGTTTTCTTTAAGAATGTTGAATATTGGTCCACAATCTTTTCTGGCTTGCAGAGTTTCTGTTCAGAGGTCCACTGTTAGTCTGATGGGCTTCTCTTTGTGGGTGACCTGACCTTTCTCTCTAGCTGCCTTTAACATTTCTTCTTTCATTTCAACTCTGGAGAATCTGAGGATTATGTGTCTTGGGCATGAGCTTCTTGTGAAATATCCACTGTGATTCTCTGCATTTCCAGAATTTGAATGTTGTCCTTTCTAGCTAGGCTGAGGAAGTTCTCATAAATGATATCTTGAAATATGTTTTCCAAATTTGTTCCATTCTCCCATCTCTTTCAGGTACATCAGTCATTCATAGATTCAGTTTCTTTATGTAATCCCATATTTCTCAGAGGTTTTGTTCATTCGTTTTCAATATTTTGTCTCTATTCTTGTATGCCTGTCTTATGTCAGAAAGGCAGTCTTCAAGCTCTGAGAATCTTTCCTCTGCTTGATCTATTCTGCTATGAATACTTGTGATTACAATATAAAATTCTCATACTGTGTTTTTCAGCTCTATCAGTTTGACTTCATTCTTCTTTATACTGGCTATTTTGTCTGTCAGCTCCTGCAATGTTTTATCATGATATTTAGTTTCTTTGCATTGGGTTACAATGGACCCCTTTAACTCAGTGACTCAGTGACATGAATTCCACTTCTGTCATTTCAACCATCTCAACCTCAGCCCAGTTCTGAACCCTTGCTGGAGAGATGATGTGGTCATTTGGAGGAAAGGGGGCAATCTTGCTTTGAGTTTTCAGCATTCTTGCACCGATTCTTTCTCATCCTTGTGGGCTTATCTACCTTCAAACTTTAAGGTTGCTGGCCTTTGGGTGGGCTTTTTTTTTTTTTTTTTAACTTTCTGGCCACTTTTCCACAGGGCTTCTGTGTTTTGTGTGGGTCTGCTCTAGTCCCTAGTCACCTCAGATATTCCAGTACATGAAGGTATTGCCAGTGAAGGCTATGAAACAGCAAAAATGGCAGCCTGCCCTTTCCTTGGGGAGCTCCATCCCAGGGAGGTACAGACTTGTTACTGGCCTGAATGCAGGCCCGTAGGAGGTGGCTGGAAACCCCAGCTGGGAGGTCTCACTCAGTCAGGAGGCACAGGACCAGGGGATCCACTTAAATAATCAGTCTGGCCATGTTTTTGTACAGCAGCTGTGTTGTACTGGGGTACTGCTTTTGCTCCTGGTCAGCTTGGGCTCCCCAAAGCCTGGAGGCTGGAATGGCTGAGTCACCAAAGCAGCACAGATGGTGGTCCACCTCTCCCTCTGGGTGCTCTGTCACCGAAAGTTTTCAATTCTCTGTTGGCCAGAGAAAACTGGCAGCGTTGGCAGGAAGCCCGAGTTGGAAACTTTCACTCAGTAAGGAGGAATGAAATAGAGGACCCACGTAAAGAGACAGTCTAGTTATGCTTTCATAGAGCAGCTGTGCTGTGCTGGAGTACCGCTTCTGTCGTGGTTGGCTTGGGGTCTCTGAAGCCCACAGGCCGGAACATTTAAGCAGACTCCTTCCTCTAGGAACTCTGTCAGGAGAGAATTCAAGTCTCTGATCAGCCAGAGAACACCAGTGGGGATGTCTGGAGGCCATGGTTGGGAGATTTTGCCTAGTAAGGAGGAACCGATCAGGAATGTGCTTACAGAAGCAGTCTGGCCACATTTTGGTAGAGCAGCTGTGCTGTGCTGGGGGGCCCTTCTGCCCCCACTTAGTCTGGACTCTCCAGAGCTCACAGACTGGAATGGCTGAGTCATCCAAATAGCAAAGATGGCAGCTTATCCCTCCCCCTGAGAACTCTTTCTCAGGGAGGCACAATACTGTTGCCAGTGGCTGGCTGGAATTCCAAGCCAGTGGGTCTTATCCTGTAAAGTGCCATGGAAGTGGGGCCTGCAGACCATTGCTGCTTGGCCCTAAGAGTCAGTCTGTTTCCTAGGGGTATGTAAAAAGGTCCAACCTCCCATCTTGCCAAAGTTGCATCTGCTTTTGCTGGGAAGCTCAGAGCCAGAGTATGTAAAGCTCCTGGAACTCTGCATATGCCTGAGTGGCTACTCTGCCAAGACTCCAAATAGCTTTGTATGTTAGAAAGAATGCCCTGGTGGAGTGGGTTCATGAGGGGATCTCCTGACCTGAGGGGCTGCAAAGATCCATGGAAGAAGCCTGCTTTCCCAGGGATGCACATTCACTCACCACTTCCCTGGGAGGGGGAGGTTCCCTTGGCTCTGTGTCCCTCCTAGGAGGGCTATCATTTTGACTTGCTTTTCTTCATTCTCTGTGGGTTGAGTTGTTTCCTTTAATAGTCCCAATGCAAGTACCTGGATGTTTCAGTTGAAGGTGCTGTATTAACTCACTGCTTTCATTCCTCTCTGTGAGAGACATGCACCATAACTGCTTCTAGTTGGCCATCTTGGCCACTCCCAATAAATACCTGAATGGTGATTTCTGACAGTTTAGTCTACCTGTCACCCAAGAAGTGTACACTGTACACAGTGTACAGTATTTTATCCCTCACCCCCCTCCTAACATTTCCCCTCAAGTCCCCAAAGTCCAGTATATTATTCTTATGGCTTTGTTTCCTCATAGCTTAGTTCCTACTCACACGTGAGTACATATAATACTTGTTTTTCCATTCTAAGTTACTTCATTTAGAATAATGGCCTCCAGTTCCATCCAAGTTGCTGCAAAAGACATTATTGCATTAATTTTTATGACTGAGTAGTATTCTATGGTGACTACATATCACATTTTCTTTATCCATTTGTTAGTTGATGGGCACTTAAGTGGGTTCCATATCTTTGCAGTTGCAAATTGTGCTGCTAAAAACATGTGTGTGCATGTGTCTTTTTCACATAATGACTTCTTTTCCTTTGGGTAAATATCTAATAGTGGGATTGCTGGATTGAATGCTAGTTCTTTTAATTATTTAAGGAATCTCCATACTGTTTTCTATAGCTGTTGTACTAATAATTTACATTCCCATTACACTGTAAAGTGTTCTCTTTTCACTAAATCCATGCCAACATCTATCATTTTTTGACTTTTTAAATTATAGCAATTCTTCCAGGAGTAAGGTGCATCTCATTATATCATTATGGCTTTAATTTGTATTTCCCTGATGATTAGTGATATTGAGAATTTTTTCACATGATTGTTGGTCATTTGTATATCCTCTTTTGAGATTTCTTCTATTCATGTTCTTTACCTGCTTTTTCATGAGATTATTTGGTTTTTTATTTGCTGATTTAAGTTCCTTGTAGATTCTGGATATTAGTCCTTTGTCAGATGCATACTTTGCAAATATTTTCTCTCCTTCTGTGGGTTTTGTGTTTACTATGCTGATTACTTCCTTTGCTGTGCATAAGCTTTTGAGTTTAATTAGGTCCCATGCACTTTTTTTGTTGTTTTCGCATTGCTTTGGGGGTCTTAGTCATGAAATCCTTGCCAAGTCAATGTCTAGAAAAGTTTTTCCAATGTTATCTTCTAGAATTTTTATAGCTTCAGGCCTTAGATTTAAGTCTTTGATCCATCTTTATTTGATTTTTGTATGGGTGAGAGATTACAATACAGTTTTCTTCCTCTACATGTGACTTGCTAATTTTCCCGACACCATTTATTGAATAGGGCATCCTTTCTCCAATTTACATTTTTGTTTGCTTTGTCAAAGATCAGTTGACTGTAAACATTTGGCTTTATTTCTGGACTTTGTATTCTGTTCCATTGGTCTATGTGCCTACTTTTATGCTAGTGACATGCTGTTTGTGTAACTATAGCCTTGTAGTACAATTTGAAGTCAGGGAATGTGATGCCTTCAGATTTGTTCTTTTTACTTAGTATTGCTATGCAGACTCTTTTTTGGTTCCATATGAATTTTAGGATTGTTTTTCCTAGTTCTGTGAAGAATGCTGATGGTATTTTGATGAGAATTGCATTGAATCTGTAGGTTGCTTTAGGCAGTGTGGTCATTTTATACAATATTGATTCTCTCTATCAATGAGCATCGATATTTCCATTTGTTTGTGTCATTTATCATTTCTTTTAGCAGCGTTTTGTAGTTTTCCTTGTAGAGATCTTTCACCTCCTTGATTAAGTATATTCCTCAGTATTTTATTTATTGATTGATTTTTGCAGCTGTTGTAAAGAGATTGAGTTCTTTATTTGATTTTCAGTTCTGTTGTTGTTCACATATAGCAGTGCTACTGATTTGTGTACATTGACTGTGTATGCTAAGACTTTATTGAATTTGTTTATCAGATCTAGGATCTTTTTGGATGAGTCTTTAGGTTACACAATCATATCATCTGCGAATAGTGACAGTTTGACTTCATCTTTTCCTGTTTGGATGCCCTTTCTTTCTTTCTTTTGTCTGATTTCTCTATCTAGGACTTCCAGCACTATGTTAAATAGAAGTGATGAAAGTGGACATCCCTGTCTTGTTCTAGTTCTCAGGGAGAATGCTTTCAACTTTTCCCCATTCAGTATGATGTTGGCTTTTAAATAATAAAAGTCATACATGGCTTTTATTACTTTGAGGTAAGCCCCTTCTGGGCCTATTTTGTTTAGGGTTTCATCATAAAGGGATACTGGGGTTTATCAAATAATATTTTTGTATCAATTGAGATGGTCATATGGTTTTTGTTTTTGATTCTATTTTTGTGATGTATCATGGGTATTGACTTGTGTGTGTTAAACCATCCCTGCATCCCTCGTATGAAATCCACTTGATCACAATGTATTTTCTTTTTGGTATGCTGTTGGATTCAGCAAGGTGGTATTTTGAGAATTTTCACATCAATCTTCATCAGGAATATTGGTCTGTAGTTTTCTTTTTTTGTTATGTCCTTTGCTGGTTTTGGTATTAGGTTGATACTGGCTTCATAGAATGATTTTAGGAAGGATTCTCTCTTTCTCTATCTTTTGAAATAGTTTCAGCAGAATTGGTACCAATTCTTCTTGGAATGTCAGATATAATTCAGCTGTGAATCCTTCTGGTCCTAGGCTTTTCCTTTTTAGGCATTTTTAAAATTACTGATTCAATATTACTACTTGTTGTTGCTTTGCTCTGGGTTTCTATTTCTTCCTGATTTAATCTAGGGAGATTTGTATATTTTCAGGAATTTAACCATTTTCTCTGGATTTTCTAGTTTGTGCATATAAAGGTGTTCATAGTAGCCTTGAACGATCTTTTGTGTTTCTGTGGTATTGGTTGTAATATCTCCAGTTTAGTTTCTAATTGAGCTTATTTAGATCTTCTCTCTTCTTTTCTTGGTTAATATCACTAATGGTCTGTCAATTCTGTTTATCTTTTCAAAGAACCAGCTTTTTGTCTCATATGGCTGGCTTTCATTAGCTGGCATTGGCACTATGGGAAGTGGGGGTAAAAGACCTCTGGATCTCCAGCTGTGTGACATTAAGGGCAGAAGGATAGGAAAGACAGGAAAGATTAAGATTAAAGGATAGGAAAGAGAAAGGAAGAGAATTTGGAAAGTTCAATGGTTCTAAATGGCTTTCTAATATTTTCCTTCTAAGAGCCAAAATGAATAATGCAAATTTATCTTCAAGGCTTTTCATTCACATGACTTTGAACACTAAAAGAAGTCTTCTTAGCTGAGAGCTGCTGCCACACCTGTTTGACAGGATCTGAAATTCCTTCAGTGCAGTTTTCATAGCTGCCAATGTCCACAAGGTCAGGTGGGAAATGCAAATAAGAGCAGCGGGGTTGGAGAAACGAAAGAGCAAGACCAGCATTTCACCAATAAAAACATATTATTGGAAGAAAGCAAAAAGAGGGCTTAAAACAGCTGTCTTAGGTGTATGGCCCTTCCTACAAATTACTAGTTTTGGCTGATCACTTTTAGAATTAAAACAAAACAAAACAAAATACAGCTATGTAATATCACACTAATTACATTAAAGTATTTTAAATTACAGAGATTTTACCAAGGAAAAAATTTATATAGTTTGTCGGCCAGGTGTGGTGGCTCAAGCCTGTAATTCCATTATTTTAGGAGGTCAAGGCAGGCAGATCACTTGAGGTCAGGAGTTCGAGACCAGCCTGGACAATATAGTGAAACTCTGTCTGTACTAAAAATACAAAAATTAGCTGGGCACAGTGGTATGTTCCTGTAATCCCAACTACTCGGGAGACTGAGGCAGGGGAATTACTTGAACCAGTGAGGTGGAGGTTGCAGCAAACTGAGATGGCACCAATGCACTCTAACCTGGGCAACAGAGCGAGACTCTGTCTCAGAAAAAAAAAAAAAAATTATATAGTTTGTATAAAATATCTTCATTTTTAAATATTGGCACCTAATTCAAATTTCATTTAAACCATTATGTACCAATATCAAAGGATACAAAACTTAAACTAGATAAGAGGAGTAAGTTCAAGAGATCTATTGTACAACATAGTGACATTGTAGTTAATAACAACATATTGTATTTTTTAAAAATAATGAGAGTAGATTTTAACCGTTCTCACTACAAAATTACTACATAAGATAATGCATACATTAATTTACTTGATTTAGCCATTCCACAATATATATATATATATTTCAAAACATCATGTTGTACACAATAAATATATACAATGTTGTCAGTTAAAAATATGTTAAACAATAAAAATACATAAATATAGAAAAAGATCAAGTAAGTTCAGTGAAAAAGATATTGTTTACCAAATATGACGCATGTTCATATGGCAAGTTGCTGTTTTATGGTCCCTGCTTTAATAATAGTTCTTAAAAAGTTATTTTAGTCAGCATTAAGTAGCTAGAAAGTGCTAAGAGATTTAATAGAGGAGAATGAATGTGTTTCACTCTGAATATAAATGACTACCAATCCTTTTCTGCTTGAGGACGTATATTTAAATAATGAGAAGGGGATGGAGAGGACATTATTATCTAGAAGAATGGGTTACAGAGAACTATTGAAGACTACAATAACTTTAATAATAATCGGTAGCTTTCACAATTCTGCAGCCAGTTCTTCGACCCTTCCTCAACTCTGTGTGGGGCAAGGAGTAAGAGCTGGTCCAGAGTGAGGTTGCTTTTGTGTAGGGTGCACCCTAGCATCTTAACAGAAAGAGGTCTCACTGTATAATTACTTCATGGCATATTTTGTGTCTATAAATATTCCTGATACCAAAATATTTCACTCTGCTTTCCAACATCCAATTACATTTAAAAGAAGTTCCACCCAAAAATAACTGAAACATGATCTTTGAGAGTTTGTCTAGTCACAAGTATTTTTAAATGCTCCACAGACAATTATGAATCTCACTAAAGTTGGAAAATTATTGCCCCGTAACTTCACAAAATTAAACAATGTAAAGCTCACGGGGTATAATGCAGTTGTTCCTGCTATAAAGGACTCATGAAATGAGGAAGATAGAGGTGACTGGGAAAAACAAGGTGGGAAGGAGTCCCTGGGTGCGAAGCAGGACACAATGTGAAGGATCAAAGTACTTTCCCTTCTGCCACCTGCCTTCAGGTCTCCTATATGTATATATGGTCTTTTTCACAGAGTCCAAATTTCCAACCTTTATCATTCACACTGCGTTCTTTTAGCCAACCTCCTTGATTTGACACTTCAGCCTTATTTTCTCATGGTCTTTCTCACTGTAGTCAACTTCCTCTAATTAACCACCTCAATCATTCCCAACTCATCATTTTTCTAAAAAATTCAGAAACAAACGTCCCATTTTAATATTCCATACCTTGATCATAGTGGTGGCTGTACAACTCTGTGTGTCTGTCAAAACTCATAGAACTATATATCTAAAAGGTAAATTTTACAATATGTTTAGTATACCTAAATATATTTGACTTTAAAAATAAAACATATTTTTTAATGTTCTGTGTTCAGTCCCAGTCACTTCTTTCAGACTGTACAAATAAAAGGGAGAAGAGAAGAAATATGAAAGAAGTGGGCACAAATTTGGGAAGGCTTATGGAAATAGCATACTATATGTGTGCTGTGGTATACCTTTACCAAGTTGAGTAGTTAATGTAGCTTTTATTTTAATCTCAAATTAAGACTGTTGGCACAACCAGTAGAGTATGGCTAATAAAGCATAAATTAGGGAAAAAGTGGTAAGGATATCTTTTTACTATTTTATAGTTTGAGGTTCAAGTTTTTCCTGGATAGAAAGAAAAAAATAATCTTTTTATCATTGCCAACTTTTCCAGTGGATAAAAATTACTCTTTTTAAGTAGAGATCAATTGGAATATGCCTTTGACAGTAGACCTTCCCTTAAGGTCTCATCAGTAGAGCTCTTAGATGGTAAAAGAATAATACAATTAGCAAAGTTTGATAAACATGCTTCCTCCTCAGAACTGTTTCATTAAGTGCTTTTCTCACTAGAATTATAATAAGAGCTGTGGAACTATAGTAACAGAGATTGGGGGTAATGATTCATCAAGTTATGGAGCTCTTACAGAAGCCCAATCCCATAAATTTTCTTTAGTACACTCTCTTGGCTGAGTTTTAATTATAATAGGTCATGTTAACTTGATCAATGTTTCTAAGTCCATGGAGATACAGAGCTAAGGTATCGCCTGGAAATATTAGTTTAAATCTCATTTGTGTCCACATATTCTTATGATAAATTGCTAATGAGATTTCTTAATATTATAATTATTTCTGTTGAACACTTGATAGATTTGTTTTAGTGCTTGCCACCTCTTTTCCTTCTGTGTAAGTCAATATTTTAAATCTATATTGTGCTTTTATTTCTCTTGTGCCCACATCTAATAGCAACCTTATTTATAGGTTTTCTGTCAACTGCCTTTATCTCCCAATAGCATGGCATCTATCAGAAAAGAGAATTAATAACACTCCCACTGACTCTCAATCAAGAATTTTCCCTGTTTGGTTTCTCTTCATAATTAGTAACTCCACTCATCTACGTTTCACAATTGCATTTCAGATGGTCTGGGCTAGGGTAATAGAAATACACGGAAATGTGGCTACCCGGCTACCCAGCTAAATGGTGGCTTTGTAAACTGGAAAGTAGATAGTTTCTGATATCATGCGATTTTCAAATCCTGGGAAGACTCTTCTTTTACGAACTGGCTCCTTAGTTTTGAAATTTCTTTCACTGGTCACCTAACTTCATGGAACTTCAGGCTAATCATCTTTCAACTCTTGAATACTTTCCTGCACTTCTGTGCTTTAAGATCCTCCAGAAACTATAACTTCAACATTTCAGATATTTGTTGAAAAAGTTTTTAAAATCAAATAACTTTAAGGAGATATACCATTCATTGATGACTTAATGTGAATGAGTTCTACATTAGAAGGTAGAGTGGAATGAGAGGTAGAGAAATAGAAGATTATTTTACAGTTCAGAAAGGTTGATTTTCATCTAGGATACAAAGGCTCAGGTTAACCAGAAGTCTATTTATCTCACACTCAATCTTAACTTTAAGATTTCTATTTCTTTACTGAAAAAAAGCATTTATACATAAACAGGGAAGAAGGTCCTCATGTAAGAGGCCTGGTGTAAGAAAACGGGGAGAATATGTTAACCATACAGAAAGTTTTTGAGCGATGAAATAGTGTATGGCATAAAGATCCAGAAACAACAAACAGGATAGAATTCTTATTAAGATTGTGAATCCAATGGGTTTCCTTTTCAGATAATTCAGGTACTGTTTGAAATAAAGTTTTCAAAATTGTCCATAAAGGTTAAAAAATTAGTTTTGATTGGAAATATCACAACCATTTTTTCTTGCTTTCTTGGGATTGAGGCTGAAAGAGTTTCATTGCATTTTTACTAGAAATGAGCTCTTTCAGTGTGCTCTTTTAAATGTTATTAAGGGCTACCTATGGTCTGAATAATCTATTTTTATGAGAAAAAATAATATATGGGTAAGTTACCAGATAATGGGTTTTCAGATCTCCATTAACAGCCATCTGCCAAGATTTCGTGTTACTACTTTAGTGTCTATGTTTAGGACACTGTTTAGTGAATCAGACTAAGAGGCAGCTCAGTTTCACAATCTAGGTCATGTGATCACAGCTGTGGAAGAGAGAAGTGGGCATCTGACCCATAGAGAGGTCCTTTGCCACCATTTCCCTGCTAATTACATTATACATAAACTGTCTCAATTGAAAAGCTCTGATGCAGGTTTTTTTGAAATACTTGTTTGTTTCCACCTGCTTTCATCACAAGCAGCTAAATAGGAGTCCTCAAGCTGGAAATCTGAAAATTCGCTTTGATTTCCATCTATTTCTCATCTTTCACTTCCTAACAATTGCCAAGTCAATATAATTTCATCATTACTTTCTTCTCATATTTTATCACTACTGTGTTTAAGAAACTTCCCAGTATCAACGAAGAAGAAATATTTTTATGTATATATTCTTATAAATTATATATATGTTACTATCATTTCTACTACTTTTGGCGTCAGATAGGTCACTTCATCCCTCCACATATCCAGCACCCCAGACATGCTAGGAGACTGTCTGGTACCATTGTTGGTTCTTTCAAATCTTAATTCCTGCTTTTCCCTGGGCATGAAAATTCATCTCATCTTGTCTGGTTCTTGACGTCATACTCATGCTTCAAGATTCAAGACTTTTCATTAAACATTTCAATGAACAACTCTGTTTCACATTCCTACTTGAGCACATTAGGCTGCGTGCCAAGTACTGGGTGCTCACATGCGTGCTTCTCTGTCAAGTCATCTTCACACTTCTACATCAGAAATAAGAGTGACTCATAAGTGGAGTTGAACAGTGAGAACACATGGACACAGGGAGGGGAACATCACACACTGGGGCCTGTCAGGGGGGTGGAGGGACTAGGGGAGGGATAGCAGTAGGAGAAATACATAATGTAGATGACAGGTTGATGGGTGCAGCAAACCACCATGGTATGTATAGACCTATGTAACAAACCTGCACATTCTGCACGTGTATCCCAGAACTTAAAGTATAATAATAATAATAATAATAATAATAATAGTGACATTGTCTGCTCCCTTCCAGCTCTCATTTCACCTCGACTTGTGTTAGAGTTACCTGTTCAAATGCTTGTCTTCTTCACTGTATTGGAAGCTCTTAACAGAATATGTTTAAGAACTACTATGATCCTTTATGTATGAAGATTCTTTTGTTGAAATAATAAAGAAATTAATGAATAATGATTAGAATGTAGGTGAATGGACTTCTTGTTCCAAATATAGATTAGACACTCAAGTTTACTCCACCTACATCCCACCAAACACTGAATGATTGTAAAGTTATTAAATTAAGAATAAATTTGTTAAAACTCTGAGAATAGAAGGAAAAAGAAAATTGAACTAAGATTAAGGCACATTTCAGGAAAAAGAAACATTCCTGTAGGAGAAAAGTGCAGCAGAGGAAGGAAGTTGTGTGTGTGTGTGTGTGTGTGTGTATTTTAATTTTATTTGGTTTTTGTTTGTTTGTTTCTCATGACGAAATTCGTGGTGTTGATAAATATAACAAGTCAGAATAGGAGACAGCACAAAATGAGATGGTTGATCAAAAACTGTAATTGCATAAGCTACACAAATCAGTGTCCTGAACAAGTGCAGTAGCCATATTTAGCCCCTGGGCTAACACAAGAAACATACTAAGGAAATTGAACAATTGATAAGGGTGAAGCTAGAACGTTCTAAGACTGGAGAGTTATCCCTGTTTCAGTTATCTATTACTGCATAATAAAATGTTCCAAAAGTTAGCAGTTTAGCTCATAAATATATGGACCAGGATTGGGGGCACTGAGAGTTTTCCGTGCACAAGGGTTATTCAGTCAGCTGCAGCTGGCTTGCAGCTAGGCTGGACTAGAAGGTCTGAGAAAGCTTCACTCACATTGCTTCCTCAGTGCGCCTCCATGTGGCAGCCCTCTGTATACATGGCTAGCTTGGGCTTCTCGATTAGCATGATGGCCTTGAAACAGTGGCTCTTTTCACAAGACCATTGGCTTCCAAGTGGTAAAGGCAGAGACCATAGATTTTTTAAGGCCCAGACTGGGAAGTTTTATACAGTCACTTCTGCTATATTCTGTTAGAAAAACAGATAACAAGGAAAGCCCAGATTCCAGTAGAGGGGAAATAGACTTCATAATTAATGAGGTCAAGGTAAAGTCACACTGCAAAACAGCCTATGGGATAACAAGTATTTTGGGGACCAATTTTGGAAACACACCTTCTGCCTTCAGTCCACAAAAATTTCCTCTCTCATGAAAAACACACTCATCACTTTCCCCCCAAATTTCATTCTATTACATCAGACCTAGGCTTGAGGACAAGAATTTCTTTATGTAAATTGGGTCCAGGTGAGAATAAGTTTCTTCAGGTGTTATTCTTTGGGCACAGCATCTTATCTTCAGAGATGAATGGATAAAAAACTAAAAGACATTTTTCTTGACCCACAACCAATGTATATTGGGAAAATAGAGACAGAACAACTGCAACAGCCCCTGTCATTCAAAAAAGGAGGAAAACAGGAAACTACACAGTAGTCAGTCATCCACAGCAATTTTGAAATCCACCTAGCATATGTCGTCAACCCCTACTGCTCTGGGGAAAATAAATGTACACTGATTAAAGTCCAGTTCTGCTCTCCAGAAGTGAGTCTCCTGGCAGTGTCGCTATACCATGTTGCTGTACGATGTTGCAAAAGACATTGCCCATATTTGCAGCTGAGTGATTTTCTCAACTTTTTTCCTATGTGTGAAAGTTTGGGGGCCCATAGGCCTCATTTCATTTTGAAATCTCTTGTCCATTTCAGTCCAAACAGTTTCTATTAAAGATATGTGTCTTTCCTATACATTGAATTATAACCCCACTCCTTAGACAAAAGACATGTATGTGCCCCTCTGCTTCAGTTTGTGAATCAGGGTGTCATGGGACAAATCATTTCATATCCTTAGATGCCCTTTATTCAAGCAGAGATCAAAGCAATATACCACTATTTTTTTAAAATTTCTTCACAAAGCATCTTCCAGGAAGATCTTTGACTTAATATTGACCCTAACGCCACATTTTACAGGCAGCGTCTTGGATTTAATTTTGGCTCTGCATCCATTTCCTAATTTGGAGACTATGCCAGCTGGAGGAGCTGGGAATGAGACATAGTTTTATTTTCTAACCTGGCACATCCTAAGTTAAAAATAGTTCCTGTAAATTCTGCTTGAATATGAAACAGCTCCTTTTTTGGTTGATTTCTCTCACTTTATAATGGACAATTAAAAGAGGTCAGTTAAAGTTTCCAACATTCTCCCTGGAAACTTCATTAGCCATATTCACTCAAAGGCTAGGCTTCTTGTGGGCTGCTCACAGCCACTATCTGAGGGTGGTAGGGATACTAAGGTAGGCCCCTCCATACAGTAACAAGTACATCTAAAATTAAGGAGTTGAAACTACAACCACTGTATTTTGTTTATGAATCTTTGGATTGGGATTTGGGGCAGAGCAGTGCTTCTGCTCCTTGTATTTTGGTCTGGGATCAATCTCTCAGCTGGTAACTGGGCTGGGCAAAAAGATCCTAAAAGGCTTTGTCTGTATGTTTGTCATCACCATGCTTCTTCATGTAGATTTCCTTTCTTTATGTGGCTGAAGTGATTTTCTTCATGGTCATCTCAGGGTATTTAGACTTCTTTCATGGCATCTCATTTCCAAAAAAAAAAAAAAAAAAAGCCTTATTAGCAAATGATATGGAAAGAAATTGTTTGATCTAAACCTTAGTCTCCTATATTACACGTAGTCATTTTTGTTGCATTCTCGTGACCGAAGCAGGTAACACGTCCAGCACAGATTTCTGCAGAGTGGAAATAAACTCCACATTTGATGGAGGTATGTGTGGCAAACATAAAAGTGAATTGCTCAGCTCTTCAACAACAGGGAGAGTGATTGGTTGACATTTCCAGCTATTGCACTCTGACTGTACCACCACAGTACACTCAAAGACCACACTTCCTGCTCTCTCAGCCAATGACTGAGAGGGGCAGGAACGCAGAGGCAGGCTCACCTTGCAAGATGCAGAAATTCTTTAACTTGCTACTTTGTCCTGAGAGCTTCCCAAGAGCCTGGTATAATATTTCTAGGAACTATGCTGCCATCTGAGATAAACTATTCTGCCTTCCTTCCTTCCCTGTCTTCACAGAGGTCAGGCTTGTTTCATGGTCAGAAAACTCTTTGCACCTTATCTTCCTTCTTATCATTCCTGTTCCTCTAATGGGTGTTTTCACCAATTAATGTTTTGCACTTCTAATCTTGGTATCTCCTTCTTAGGGGACCCAGACTAACCCAGCCTGAAAAGGTCACAACAGAGCATGTGGGATGAGACCCTGTTGTGGTTTGCACACTAAGAGAACCAAAGAGTTTACCTGAAACCTCACAGTCAACATTCCCTGCCAATACAGAGAGCGGACTATCAGAGAAGAAATCAATAACACCAGAAAAGACCCATTAATCTACCTAATTGTTCATTCATAAACATGAATAAACAGCCAAAACCCACCAGACACTTGAAGTAGATCAGCATCAGAAAGGCAAGGTCTATGATAAACAAGATAAAATACTGTTTTCCAGAGGAAGTGGAGATGAGAATTTTCATCAGAATTTTTCTTTCCTGTGTATTGTTTTTGAAAACAATTAAGGATATACTTCTATAAACTGAAAAATAAATGTAGAGAAGCAGGGATAAATATTTTGGGGGAAAAAGGTCTAGATCCTTTAAGGTGGCCTAGAAGGCCTTCTGCAGGAAGGGCCTGGATTCACTTTCCAGTCCTCAACCTCAGGGCTGGTCTCCACACATCCTGGTGCATGACCCTCATTAAGAGCTTACAGTTTTCTCCAAGATCAGGGCTGTTCTGAGTCTCAATGTCCCAGCTCCTCTCTCACGGTACCTGTGCTCAGATACATATGTCTTGAAGTTGGAATTAGACAGTAAACACTACACTCACTCAACTCTGTTTCTTCTTCTTCATCTTTTCCTCTCTTCTGGATATTGTAGAAATTTCTATACAAGCCAGAATTCAAGAGACCACAGTATTCATTTATATTATATAACATTTTGTCTGAGACTTTAAAAATTGTATGTCATGATAAATGTATTCTCATGAACTCAGACTGTGAAGATTCAGTCTCTTCATCAGGAATATTGGTTTTATTTTATGTGTAAAAAAGCAGATCAATGTGGCTTCACAGATATTCAGCACTTGGGTTATATTATCTTTTGTTTTTAACATTTTCTTATACTTCTTATCTCTATGGCATAAAAGTTGTCCTCCTGAATCAAGTTCCATCTACCATTTCCAGAACAGTTAATCTTTTTTCTGGTTCTTAGTAATACATTGGTTAGTTGATTTATATTCCTAATGTTGGAAGGGAAACAATGTAAGCTTTTTATTTCTTTGACTACAAAAGGAAGTTAACTAGAGAAATGGAAATGGACAAATTATTCTAAGTCAAAAATAGGACAGTGGCTCATATTATTAGTATGGCTTTAAGTCCTGTCAAATGAAAGTCTTCTCTAGGTATGTATTGTAAAATGATGGACATAACATGAGGAAGTTACGGAGTGATAAGCTGGACAGCTAGAAGTATTTGAGTATTATCACTTTCCCCTTAAAAACTGGAAAAGTACCAAGACAGGCCATTAAAACAGGCAGAGTGAGAAAGAAAGAAACCATTGTCTTTATAGAAATGCACATATTACTTTTATGAATATTATTTTTAAAGTTGAAAGTAAAGAATATCAAAGAAAATGAGTAAAGACCAGCTGGACTTGGCAGAAGCCCAGGGATGTGCCTTCCTTCCATCTGAGATGAGGTTCCATTCTCCAGGAACGATGGCTATCAGTCTTACCTTTCTGGCTCTTTGTGTCCATCTTTCATATGGAGTTGGGACTAGAAAATCGCCCAGAATCCTTGCAGTCCACAGTTTAAGAACACTATGAAAACTCCAGTTGGGCTGGATCTTTTCCTTTCATTTATTTCAAAGCTATAGTTAGATTCATGTAGGTGCCATTCGAAAATGCAGTCTATTCAACCCATACATATGAAATCAGAAGAGTGCCTCTAGCAACCACACTGCGGTAGACATACTGTCCACAACCTCAATTCAAATTCCAATGTTAAGCTCAGACAAAAAGTGCTCTTCTTTTTTGCACTTAAATATAAGAGCAAACTGGTAGAGGGGGAAAGAACATGTTTATAATCCTAAAAAAATCCTCTTATTGTTCTAATTAGCATATATACATAAACATGAATTCATCTCAATGTATGACACATAATTTATGAGTAAAAATGCTATGTGAAAGTTCCAAATACTTATTCAAGTGAAATGTTTTACATATTGATACATTTTATTGTTTTTTAATTATTCATGTACAAGTGATTTGGAAAATGATTTGTTAAACATTCAGCATCTTAATGGAAATAAATACCAGAGTTTTGCCTACAGGGATGATTTTATATTGACAGAGAAAGAGAGAAGAAGGAAAGGGGAGAGGAGGAGGAAGGATGTGAGAGGAGGCAAGGAAATGGAAGGGAAAACTGCAGTGCCTGAAGCAAGTCTGTCATGATTCTTATTCCCACATAATTTTAAAAAGCACTAACAGTTGTGCTTTGTTATTCAATAACATAATTACTTTATAATTACCTGTATTCTAATTTTACCTTGAAAGAGTGTGTAACTAAAAGAAACAAGGGTGGCATTGGTGAAAATAACACAAAAGTATACATTTTAAAAATACTAGATACATCTGAAATCAAAGAAGTGAAAATGCTTAAGAAATCTGTTTATGCACCAAAATCTATGTGCATGAGAGCACATGTAAAAAATAAGGCTGTGATTCCAAGTTGTGGTTTAGCATCCAGAATTTTATAAGGTTATTAAGTTGTACCACAGTATCTATTAATTACTGACCTTTGCCACAGAAACTTGGCATGAACTGTTCTCTTCAGGAAACAGATACAGCAAGAGACCCTCTGGTTTCTGTTAGATTTATACAGAATATTGAGCTGATCAAGTCATGTTTATGGTAACTGTCCAAATAAAGACTACAGAAAAACATGATAAATTGGCCTTAAAGTGGAAAGTCTGAGTGATATTGATTAAGTGGCCTGAAAATTTAATTTCAATTAAACCATTCTTAATGAACTTCCTGGCGATTAGGCAGCTCTTTGCTTTGTTTACCCTATTAGTGTAAGAAAACTAGGAAAATGCCATAATGATGCAGGAAATACCAAACATACCATAATAGAAGACATGGACTCTGGATGAGATTTTTTATATGGTATCATTTTTCTGCTTTACATTTTTCAACAGTAAACTTGGCATCTGTCTAATACTTATGATGTTTTATGTATGTGCAAAATCATTCCATTCTCAAAAGTATCCGATGAGCCTGCCAGCATTATTATCCCTATCTTTTATATAAAACACTGTGGTATGGAGAGGTAAACAACTTGTCACTAGTCACACAGCCTCCCAGTAGCTTTGCCCGAAATATCTTTCATAACACACAAGGCCCATTCTGATGTGGTCTCTGGTACATATATAATTTTTCTGGTACATATATGTGGCCTCTGGTCTCCTCAAGAGCCAGGCTTCCCTTCTTTTAAAACCCTGCCTGTCACCATGCTAAATTTCTTCAGTTCTTTGAACAAGTGATACCCTATTGGAGAATAATAAATTATTTCTGCCTTCATCTTGCAATGGTTATAATAATATTGAATAATTGTTCACTATGAAATAATACCAGATGGATTTGTTTTTCTATATAGCAACTTTCAATTAATAGATCAGTATTATTATGTGGTCCCCTCCTTACCATGCTGAGATATAATAGTATAAAATTAATTAAGTAGAACATATTTAGAAAAAATATAGAAAAAGGAACATTTCCATTTTCTTGAGTGAGTTGCAAATAACTCTATCAATCCAAAGTGTGAAAGAAAGCATTAATTGATATTTATTTCTAGACATCAAAAGAAAGTTTAATGTATGGAAGAAGAATTAAAAGACTAACTAGATCTCTGGAAGCAAAATATATCCTAGCAATTCCCAGACATAGTTTATCATGAGTATCATGCATGACTTATAGAAATGTTAATAGAATAAACTGATTTCTGATTGCACCAGCAAGCCTACTTATAGAATCAGATACCTTTAAATGTTTTAATATCTATGGCTGATGTATGTCAACTTCCTAGAAACAATTTCAAGTTAACAAGTATTTGTATGAAAGACCTCTATATTCTAGGATAATATGTCCAAAAAAGGGGGCCAGTACTCCGAGAAAGACAATATTCAAGAATAGCTGCACATAAGAAGAAGTCATCACCAATATGCTACATCAATTATTTTGGCTTCACTGAGTCATCTTCCTCTAACTCCCGAAAATGAAGAGATATTGGCAGTGACTAGAATGACTCATAACCACAATAACAAATTTCACAAACATTCTCAAGAGCTTGAGCCACAATTCATAAGATAACCGCTATTAACATGTAAACCAAGAGTCCCTTATAACAGATAAGCCAGACTGTAAAAAGAAGCTGAATTATACAACATTCTACTGGTCAATACAAAAATGTTTACAAGTATCACTTTGGCTGTTTAGTTAATCATTGCTTTAGTTTCAAGACGAGTCTTTCACTTTTCAATCTCGAATTAGGAAATCCTTTCATTCTCTTTTATTATTTTCTGAAATATCCTTTTAAAATGGTTTTCCTAGTGGTTTAAATTCTGATATTTTATATATTTTTTGGGTTTGCAGTCTTAAATATTTGAAAACATTACTCTACACTTGGTCTAAGAATTTTCCACCTAAGAAGAGACATATTTATTTCAACTTAAAATAATTCTTTAGAATCCAAAGACATAATTGAAATTATTTCACATGGGAGGAAACAAAACCACTGTCTAATATATTAAATCTATATTCACGATATTTTCTTCAAAACATCTAAATTATTATGTATTTTAAAACATTTAAAATCAAAGAAATCTCTAGTGAATTAAAATTTTTTGCCATTTTTTTCTGGATCTAAGAAGTTTTTATTTGAAAAAATAACACTGCAATAAACCAAATCAAATGTGAGCATTTCTATACAATATCACATTTTTAATTTTTAAAATCAAATTTTTAATTTTAAAAATGTATACTTTTATATATACATAGTATTAAAATAATCAAAGTTATAAATGAAAAAGTCTGTTCAGATTAAAAATGGGTAGGATAGAACCAATACACAACCTAGGGATAATATTAATTCCTACATATGGGCTTCTCTACATATAGTCCATTTCTCCTTCCAAATCCAAATCCTTCCAAGTCTATCAAGCATGTATCCTGGGAGGCTGATTGACACAGATGACACAAATGGTTTTCTTTACCTCAAGGCTTCCTCAATAGTAGGCACTGGCAGGAGAATAGTGGAGGGTAAATATGGTAATTTGAATGATGTCCCCTCAAAAATATCCATATTCAAATCCTCAGAATATATGAATGATACCTTACATGGCAAAGCAGACTTCGTAGCTATGATTAAGTTAATGGTTTTTGATATGGAGAAATTATTCTGCATTACCTTGTGGGCACAATCTAGTCATAAGTTTCCTTACAAGAGGGAGGTAGGAGGGTCAGAGTCAGAGAGAGAGTGAGAAAGAAGGTGTTGTGAGGATGGAAGCAGAAGTCATAGTCAGGGAGAGACATGAAGATGCTACACTTCTGGCTTTGGAGATGAAGAAAGGGAGCATAAACCAAAGATTGCAGGTGTCCTCTAGAAGCTGGAAAAGGAAAGGAAGCAGATTAGCTCCTGGAATCTCCAGAAGGAGCACAGCCCTGCAACACCTTGACTTTTAGCCCACCGAGACCACTGGGGGAGTTTTGACCATCAAGAACTGTAAAGTAATAAATGTATGTTGCTGTCAGCCACTAAGTTTGTGAATACTTATTACAGCAATACCAGGAAACTAATACATAGAGTAAACACAGGGTAGTCCTTCCCTCAGCCCCTTGTCTGCAGATTAACCATGAGCTGAACAAGTTCCTCTACTGAAGGCCAGCTCTGGTCAAGTGGCCCTCTCCATGCAGATAGCTTCTCTGGGATCTGCAATCGCTCTATCCCTCCATTTTTAGGCCTCAGGGCCACCTGCACTTGTTAGTTTCTAATTAATCCCTTGTTAGTTTCATTAATCCCTGTCCAAACCTATGTAAGTAAGCAAACTGTCTAATTACCTGAATTTCAGTGTGAGATGTTTCCTGCTGAGACACTGAGATCCTGCAATATGCAACCAAGCCTTGAATAGAAACTTACTCAGAGTTAGTCCCGCCAAGTATTCCTCTATGTACTTTATTTATATGTGCATTATGTCACACTTTTCATGGGATTCCATATTCATCTGTTCAAATTCATTCATTTAACATGTATTTTTGATTGCCAACTATGTGCCAGCCTTCATGCTAGTTAGTGGACATATAATGTTGAGCAAAAGTAGGCAAGAAATTGCCCTAATACAGCTTACAATTTTATAGAGGAAGGCAGACATTAATGAAAGAATCACAAAATAAATGTAATATTGTGTAAGTGCAATGAAAGAGAAGTGTTATAAGAACTTAGAAAGAATTTTCCTAGCCAGGAAGGCCAGGTAAGATTTATGTGAGGAGGTAACATGTAATTGAAAAGCTTAGGATAAAGAGGAGGAGGAGGAGGAGGAAGGGCCACATCAAGCAAGGTGAAAATATGTGCCAGATCCCTATAGCAGAAAGGAACATGGTGAGTATCAGGTCACGAAAAACAGACTGCAGTGGATGGGACAGACAGGGAGACAGATATATGACTGGATAATGTGAAGAGGCCAGACTATCAATGTTTATGTTAATGAGTTTTCTGGTAAATGTGTATGTAATGGGAATGGGGCAGATGGGTAGCAGTTTGATATGTTTGATAAGGCCTGCTTCATGTCTTCAAAATATCATTCTGAAAGAAAAGTAGAAAACTCTTTGGAAGTAAATACAGTACATTCATTTATACATTCATTTAGTCATCAACAAACATAATTGAGATTTTCTTAAGTAGTAAGCACTCTTGTAGTTATTAGTAATATAAGGAGGAACTGGGCTGTCAGGAGTCCAGCCTTATAAAGCTGAAATTCTAACGAAGGAGACAGATAATTTGACAAGTATGTATTAAGTAGACACTATATACCAGTGAGTGCTCTAGGTACTCAGGATAAATCAGTGATCAACGCAACAGAAAACCCTGCCCTCACTGAGTGAACATTCTAGTAACAATAAAAGAACACAGGTTATAATATGATGTAATATTAGAATTCATGTACAGAGAAGTGGTACAAAGGAAAAAAGATAATATTATAAGGTGTACTTATAAGGGTGGACATAGAGGATGTGCTGGAGTAGAAAAGATAGCAGGTGATTACACCATCCAAAAAAAATAGGGAGTACCTGGAACAATAGTTTGAATGACATGAACACAGAGTGAAGTAGTTTGATTCAATAAACATTTGGAGGAATTTTTGCTGAGTTGGCAGCAGCTCTGGTATGAGAGTGAATAAATAGGAGGTTTTGAATATGACTGCTAGATGTTTGGGGTGATGCCATTCACCAGATAGAGAATACTGGAAAAAGGCTAGGCTTGCATGAGAACATCATGTGTTTATTTTTATATGTGTTTAATTCGCACAACCTAGTTGTATACACAGATTTATTGTATGGAAAATAGATCTGGTCCAGAGAGATGAATTTGTGAATGTTCTCATTTAAGTAGTAAATGAATCCAGAAGAATAAAGATCATCAGTGGAGATCTTTATCTCAAGCTATACATTGAGATAGATTTTTATCTTGAGTAACTACACATTTAATTTTGAAGTAAAGAAGGACAAATTTCCTAAGAAACCAGGAAGGTACAGTCACAGAAGAAGGAGAGAACAGTGTCATGAAATTCCTGAGAAGAGAGGGCTATAAATCTATCTGTCCTTCTGGGATAGTGGTTCACTGAAGATAAGTTTAGGTAATTCATTTTCATACCATTCCTCAGCTGCAGACACATGGCACAGGGGTATACACATAGAAGATATTTTTAAAAAATTATTTAAATACACGTGTCAGTATGTCTATTTACTCTAATCGATTGATGCTTATACAGGAATGCTTTCATTCTGGTGGTACCAACCAGGCATGCATGTGGCAGGCTCTCTCTCACTTCTTCTCTGCATTTTTCTATTTATAGAGTGAAAAATAAAATAAATGTAAGCAACATTAAATATTTATAAAAATAAACATCCAGCAAGTCATTAAATGAAATAATCATTTTTGTTTTCAATAATTTGCTGCTTTCCAAGTCAGCAGATGCAATGAACTGAATATTTGTGACCCCTCCAAAATGTATATACATATACATTCTACCTCCCAATGTAATATATTAAGAGGTGAGGACTTTGGGAGGTAATTAGGACATGAGGGTGGAGCCCTCCTGGTACATCAATACTCTTATAAAAGAGACCACAGAGAGAGTTTGCACTCTCTTTCTACCAGATAAATATACAACAAGTCAGAGTCTGTAACCAGAAAAGGACCTTTGCCAGAGTTCAATTATGCTGACACTCTGATCTCGGGCTTATCAGCCTCCCTGCCTCCAGAACTATGAGAAATAAACTTCTGTTGTTTAAAGCCACACTGACTAAAACAGCAATACACAGACACTTTAATAATAGTAAGGCAGCTGCCCCAATCACCATTCCAGAATTAGGAACAACCTAAAATTTCAATAAAGGCAGACTGTCCTTTTGGTTATTAAACATATGCTTTAGAATTGCTCTAAATTCCAACCAAATTAGATAAAGGCCTATCCTAGAATGCTAATGTCATAACTACATCTCTGAATACTCTTTAAATCGAAATACCTATTTACCCATCTATTTTCAGGAGTTGTTACAATAAAAAATAAATCTGTAATATAGGCCTATGAATAACATACATTTTGTTCACATAGTTAAAAGGATGAAAAAGTAAACAAGGAAAGCAGCATTAATTCCTACGTACAGAGGACAGAAAGGAGTGAGAATTTGGGCAGTAAATCTCCATTTGAATGAATCATTTGCTTAATTTACCCAGAGATAAGTCAGTTAGATAGCTTTTTCAAAGAGCAGGAAAAAAAATTAGGTATGAGATTCCTGTCAAGTGCATCTTCAGCCAATTCCTGGATGTTTTCATGAGATATTCTGCAACCTACTTTCTTGTTTTAATTTTATTTTGTTGCTCAGAATCTCAGATCAGATTTAATCAAGATTTTTATGTCTTATTTATGGAAAGAAAGGGTGAGCCAATTTTTATAAACATTTCATCAATAGCCAGCCTAAGTTACCCTAAGGACTGAAAAATATGAGATTTTTTGTGTCCATATGGGGAACTGAATGGCCCTAATCAGAAATGGTTTCATCAGACTAAAATTTAAATTGGCTAGAAGGGATAAAATTGGTAAGGTCATAGACCAATTCCATGCATTTTCAGTCCACATATTTCAAACTGTAGTAAATAAATAGGTCTTTAAGCTGGTGCTTGCATCAAGTAAAGAGCAAGATTGTTAGTTAATTTTTAAAAATGCTGACTACTTATAACTCAGAGTGTTCTAAATACATAAGGAGGATTTGTTCTGAGCAGGTATAGTAAGACACACAGACACAAAAACTATTGCCATGAAGGAAGAAGTTGCTATTACACTCACAGTCTCCTGGAAACACAAGGCATGGCACACCTGCAGAGCCACATAGGGAAGCACTGAAGGGAGATGAGCAAGTGAAGAGAGAAGGGGATTTTGTGGGAGAAGGCTTTGTTGTGGTTCCTAGTTTTCAAGGGAAGGAATGGACAGAGCAGACTAAACACATGTTAAAATTTACCATCAGTGACAGACTAGATTAAGAAAATGTGGTACATACACACCATGGAATACGATGCAGTCATAAAAAAGGATGAGTTTGTGTCCTTTATAGGGACATGGATGCAGCTGGAAACCATCATTCTCAGCTAACTATTACAAGAACAGAAAACCAAACACCGCATGTTCTCACTCATAGGTGGGAATCGAACAATGAGGTCACCTGGACACAGGAAGGGGAACATCACACACTGGGGCCTATTGTGGGGAGGAGGGAGGGGGCAGGGATAGGATTAGGAGATATACCTAATGTAAATGATGAGTTAATGGGTGCAGCACACCAACATGGCACGTGTATACATATGTAACAAACCTGCACATTGTGCACATGTACCCTAGAACTTAAAGTAAAATAATAATAATAAAAAAATTAAAATTGGATGACTTGAATGATTTCTGTAGAAGTCTGAGAAAAGGAGATGGGTGGGGGTGTGAATTCAGGGTGGACTGGCTTGCATATCAAAGGTACATCGGCAGGCAAATTGTTATCTCTAGGAAGCAGTTAACCCTGGGAGAGGCAATTTTCTGTGTTTGCCAGGCTTCAAATGCCAGAGCACCAGGGATACAGAAAATAAGAAAATATACTTAAGACATAGAGATAAGAAAGAAAAGGAAGATCCTCTTTGCTCCATACCCAAGAAAATATACTTTGGCTTAAAATCTAAAAACTGAGATGAAGAATACGGGCACATCAGAATGTCCATATCTGGCCACTTGCGGTGGCTCACGCCTATAATCCCAGCACTTTGGGAGGCTGATGCGGGAGAATCACTTGAACCCAGGAGTTCAAGACCAGCCTGGCCAACATGGTGAAACCTCCCCACATCTACAAAAAAATTCAAAAATTAGCCAGTTGTGGTGGCATGCACTTGTAGTCCCAGCCACTCAGGAGACTGAGGTGGGAGGATTACTTGAGCCCAGGGAGGTGGAGGTTGCAGTGAGCCGAGATCACGCCACTGTACTCCAACCTGTCCAACCTGGGTAACACAGAGAGACCCTGTCTCAGAAAAAAAAAAAAAAAAAAAAAAAGAAAGGAAGGAAGGAAGGAATGAAGGAAGGAAAGAAAGAAAGAAAACAAAATGAAACCCAAGAAAAACAATGAACAGAGCAGTGGGGCCAGTTACAGGCATTTAGACATGAGGTAGAAAAACA